>NW_027466698.1:0-16990 GCF_050575085.1 Anarhichas minor
TTAATCTTTAACTTTTTTCTCCGGACATTTGTAAACAGCCTGCTCACTGAACCAGCGTTTTTAAACACTTTGTTGATTTTTATATTTTTATGTTAATGACTTTTTCTCTGTATTTGGACCAAGAGAATATACTTTGAATTGGACAAAAATAAATAAGTAACATTTTGAACTTTTTTCGGCCGACTTTTTTCTTCATCTGTTTTGGGAACTGAGAAAGGAGAGGGCTCCTCTTAAGGGAGAGACACCAGCCCCTGTGGTAAGTTGACGGAGCTCCAGCACGGCACACGACTGATGCATACTATATGCTCACACACATCTGCACATACTAGCATTCGTTTTCTATAGTTAAGAGAGACCCGCTTGATTTTGAAAGAGCTTTATATCTGTTGGGCTCTGAGCAGGGACAAATAAAAATAAATTTAAATTTAATATAAATTAAATAAAATTTTAAAATACTTTATAAAACCGACAGCTATTCGAGTGACCGATTATACTATTTAGTATATCAATGTTTGGCGATTCGGAAAAGAAAGCAAATGAGCTATCGATCGTGCTCTTGTTGATGATTTATTACTATTTAGTGCAATCAGCTACTGGTCTAGGTTTCTCTTAAGCGGAGGCAATCGGGGCAAAGCAGGGATAAGTGCACGGGAACCACTTCACCCTCAGGCCAGGTGAGCGAGTCACATAGAGAGAGAACTGAACTCTGCCTCTCTCCCCCGTCACGCAGTCTCTTGCTGCAACAGGGGCGCTCAAGGGAGTGACCGGACATCGGGGCACGAGTCTCGTGGGTCCATGGTCACCCCGGCGGCAGCTCGGGTCTGCCCGTCGCCGGCGAGGTCCTCTCAGTTCGCGCATCCACTGCTGAGGGCTCCTCGTTCCACTTTTGTTCGTTTCAAACAAAAGGCCTCCTATTTGTTTATTACTTTTGATTTTTTTGATAAATTAAAACATTTTGATAAGAAATAATTTTTAATAAATCAAATAAAAAAATATATATATATTTTTTTTAATTATTATTAATTAAAAATTAAATTAAGAAAGCGTGCGGGGGCACCATGCGCTACAGTTACATTATCTACATAGTAAATTGAAATTAAATGGATGTTACTGACTACTCATATTTATCAACATTAATCACATTAACATAAGACTGTATGAAAATAATGCAAGATAGGCATATCGTTTGATTTCATGGATGGCTGAATGGTGGGTCATTTTAAATGATACTGCTGCAAGGAATTGTGGGGCGGTATGATCTCCTTTCCTTTTGTAAAGGAAGATCCAGTGTATCCTATTGTAAAGGAGATGAGAAAGCATTGAAGCATATTTTCTTAGCATTTAGAGCAAAGGCCTTCAACCCCTAGGGCAGGGGTTCCCAACTGGCGAACCGCGGTCCGGATCCGGACCCAGACGCATCCGGACCCAGGACCTAAAATCGATAGATAACTTGGAGTTATACATGTTTAACAGTGAATTTATACTTCAACCGGCACAACTTAGTCAGCCGTTACGGCACTTGTTCAGCGGTGCAGGAAACACACCGACCAATGCGTTGTGAATCACATCAGGTGATGCAGCTTAGCCAATCAAATATGAGTATTCTGACAAGTTTCCTGACTCGAGTTAGATTTACACACACCGTGACACACGGGGCTGAGACGAGGAAATAGAAAGAAGAGCAGGGAAATTGCGATAATCAGAGAAGTTATCTCGCATGACGTTCTCCAAAAAGAGAAACGTGTTCAGAGTAAATGGAATTTATAAGCAAGAATGAACAGACTCTTATATGTTGATTCTTCCCACAGGCAGTTAAAACTAGCATGTCTCATATGTTCAGAAACCGTAACTATTGATAAAAGCGGCAAATGAAGCGCACTACGAGACAAAGCACAACTCTTTTGAGCAAACGTACCCACTCACATCTAAAATGAAGACACAGAAAATAAACCTAAGAGCCCAATATGATCAGAATCCTAACTCATGACTTCACTGACCAACAATGATGTTACCAGAGAGAATAGAGCTGAAACAAGTGTTAATAACCACAGATAAAGTCCATGTACACTGATTTCTCTTTTAAGATGACAAAAATCTAATATCGTGGCTTTTTTTATTGACATCAATTCACACCTGAATGAACTGAATTTAAGTGAAATCAATTTTTCTAAAATGAATTACTTTATTTTAAGATGCACATTTCTGAAAAGCTTTCTGTTATGTCAGTTATTCTTTAATGCAGCCATTAGTTTACTTGAAATGAGAAGAACATTTATTTATGTATTTCTATGTATTATTTATAATCCATCCAGTAAAGTTAGATATTATTGTAATGTAAACCTTCTGGGCCCGAGCGAGCCCCATTTGGGGTTTGAGCGAGGCTGTTTAGCGAAGAGCGGTGTCGTAGAATACACTTTTCAGAAACAAATATAATGAATGCTGCACACATATTATATACCGACTTAACGAAGAGATTCTGGGCAACTTAATCATGTAAACCATTTTACACACTGCAAACACAATTATACACAAACTAATATCATATCTAGAAGACGTACCACAATATCACGTATTTTTCGCCATAACTCGGCGAGCCATACACTCCGTACAAAGCTGCGAACAAAAAGCTAACACGGACAACCGAGATATCAAAAAGCACGAGCATTCGACACAGAATCCAGCGATATCTTCCAAATTTCTCTCTGTGAAACTATTACAGCGATACAGCCAACAAGCACCACAAAACCAAGCCACTCCACCGCAGAATAAACCATAAATGCTTCGTACCTTGAGACGAATCATGAAGAAAAAGGATTCATATTCCATTTTTGCCGGCTAAAACACTGTTGCTACGTATTTCCTGTGTTTTTTTACAGCGTTCCCTGGAGAAAGCGGGGTCAGACAAGGCTGGGGGACCGTGGGGGAAGGGAATTCACTTTCGGCGAATCAGTTTTTACGCACGGCGCGTTTCTGTTTTTTTCCTTTAACGATTCTGTCAATCAAACCCACGTTACCACCCCTGCATTCATGAGATTCTGACACGTCTAAAGAGGTGTCATAGTCTGGGATTGGCCAATCATAGGCTGACAAAAGCTTCACATACACACAGGCAGACGAGAATTGATCCGTGGTTCACAGACACAGAGAGGGTTTAGAGAGGGCTCAGGCTCTCAACATGATGCCAAACTGCTGTATTTGGATAGATTGAATACTATTAGTGATAAAACAAGTGAAATATATAGTTATATAGTATATAAAAGTACAATGGAACAGTTGGAACAGCTGCTTCCAAAATGACAAATCAGCTCGACCTCCCTGTACTAAACCTCTCTTAACTTTTTTTTGCTTCACTTTATCAAAGCAAAAACTTTGCAGAGAGACTTCTGACATGTTGTGCTATGATTTGCATCATTAAAAAAAGATATTCATGCTTTCAGTGCTTTTTTTTCCAGGCGAACCTGGAACTTTTCAATTTGAGCTGTATGCCATCTTCATTCACTATTAACCAGTAACATATAAACTGATATTTACACATCTGAACAAATCTCACAAGTGTTACCTTTATTCTAGCATCAAAATGATTAAAATAGACCTTGTAGTTATAGATTTACAGTCTATTTAGCATGGGTATGCAATTTTTGAGCAGAGGCCTAAAAATAGGGCTAGGGTTATTTTACTCAGTTTAAAACCTTCCTGAGCCAAACAGATGTTTTCCCTGCTGCTCTGGAATAGCCTGCTTAGCCTGCTTCCCCCGCAGCCAAACATAATAGATGAATGAATGGAAGTTACACTTTGTTTGTGGCCATAAATGTGTTTGGGCTTTGTTAAAATAAGAAAAGTGAATATTAGGTTAAATGAGAGAGCTGATTGTTTTGCTGTCCAGGATTCCAGTTCAAAATATAAACTTTTGTCAAACAGCAGACTGTGAAAATGTAACGAAATGCAATCGATTGGTTTTGTACTGAGCAACACAAATTGTCTGTTTTTTACGTGTCGCTCGGCACGACTTCTTTTTCTGGTTTAGGCAACAAAACTATCATGAACGCAACTTCACAGCAACACTTGGGGACAAGCAGTTTGAACATCGTTCTCGTGTTTGTTGGACCTATGCACCTCCTCAGACACCTACCCATTATAAGTGGTCTCTCTAAATATTAAATATTTTGTCACTAACTCTGACCATTGCATAGTCATGTGGCTGCATTAAGGATCCCCATTGGCATTGTGACAAGAAAGAAATGTGTCGTTTAACATGACAACAATAAATTGCATTTCTTGACATTTCCTGATTTCACCACCTGCCATGAAACTTGGCTGGTCATTGATTACAGAACTATTCGTTTTTCTTTGCACTAAGGTGTTCTTGTTAGGCAGACCAGCAGCCATCTGGCACCCAGAGTTATGAGAGTTATGTTCAGCAGTGTAATGAAGCCCATTTAGTTGCCTTTTTATAATGTTTTTTTTACCACATCGTCTTTTTTTCAATAGCATCTTTAGAATCATTTATTCAATCAATTAACTGTTCATTAGTAAACACTGGAAAGTATTTCATTATTCTACTAACACACTGGGTAGTCCATTTATTGTATGGACAAAACACATCAATAAGATTGGTCTCGTCTCTGCATTTGATCCCAGGTTTGCATTCCAAGGCTGAGAAACCATATTGCACTGTATTCATGATACTTCTTTTCGAAACAGTGTTTCTTTTGCTCTCACTAAAATGAAGCTGATTGATGAAAATGATCTGGTACTAAATACAGGATGAAATGCATGTAGGCATGAGAGGTTTATAAAGCTCTGACCTTGCCAGTTTGTGAGTCTCTGGGACTGTTTGTGGTGTTCCGTTGCGATGGCCAGCGTATTAAGAAGGACGAGCATGATCACCCACCAGTAGAACAGTTTGGACTTCACATACACTCTGCATTTACGGCGTAACCAACGATTCCACTTACGAGCCAGTTTACTGCACAAAAGACAAAGAAAGACAAGTTGAATTCCGATGAATGGTGAGTCTTCATAGTGGCCCTAAAAAAGGTAGCATGACTTTTAAATTACTTTGATGACCCCCTCTTTATTGTTATGGAACATGGATAGATGGGGTTATTCACATCCCTGTAGACATGATGCTAGTATCCCGGTTACTGATTACTGCATGGCATTGGGCATGGGTGATGAGAGGAAATATAGACCATGTTAACCTTTCCTGCTTCAGTTTCCAGACCGTGGATGATAAGCCCACCTTGTCTCCCCCTGCAAGGTTTACTCAAGGACATTTACACTTGATACCTTTACTCCTTATTCTTTTTCTGCTCCGATCGCCAACACCTGTCGGCTCTGAGCACATCCACTGTTACACACACTACGCATTGAGCTATTTCTTATAACTATATTTCTCATAGTCACTGTCACGTCCAGTAAATCAACCACATAAGACGAAACTCATTTTCTTGCTTTAGCTATTGCCATTATTTGTGTTTCTGTTATGTCACTTGGCTGAAGCATTGCTGTGCAGGTAGAAGGTGGCGTTCAAAAACCTGTACAACATGTTAACATGTGACAATGTCCCGGTTTCTAGCATATGCTGGGATCTCAAAACTAGTATGAGGTTTATCCAGGTTTGTAAAATCAGGATATAATGTTTGCATGTTCAAACACAAAAACTGGATACTTCAGAAACCCGATCAGAACCAGGATACTCATGTCCATGTTAATACACTCAGTATCATACTTTCGGAACTCCTTTTATTAAACTAAGACTTTTAAAATGTTGACAATATGTGAATAAATACATTCTGCTAAACAAAGGGCACTACTGACTAGTAATAGATGATCATCTGCATGGTGTCCATTTTGTTGACACTTCCAGTCTCTGATCCATTTTCTGTGTTGAGCAGGCCTGATGAAAAGAGACAAACACACACACAGAACAGGTCTTTAGATCATGTTAAAGATCAGTCTACATCTTCCATGTTAGTCTTTGTCAGGAGATGATATTTAGGTCAGGTAACTGGCTTTCTATTACCATTTGCAGTGTGCAAAGTGGTGCAACCCCCAAAGAAAAAATTGTAACGTAATCAATATTAATACAATATAAATAGTAACTTTTCTACTTCTCGGTGAGGAGCCCGTTGCAGCAGCTGTCTTGCTACTGTTTCTGTTTTAGACCTTTCATCTACTTTGTGATTGTTGATTACTTATGCAAGCTTGCACTACTAAAGCATTTTGGTTGTGGTGAATTTGGTGGAAGGTTCTTCATATTACTCCTGTATTAGCTTCTCTGCACTGGCTCCCGGTAAAATCAAGAATATAATTTAAAATCCCTCTCCCTGCCGTGGCCCTTCCGACACCCACTGCTACTATCGTTTTTATTATTTCTCACACTGACTTTGCTTCTTCCCTTGCTTGTCGTGGTCCTGCCTGACACCCACTGCTATTATCATTATTATTAGTAGTCTTTAATGTTATTATACTATATTGATCCCGGAAGGGGAAATTTGTCTCTGCATTTGACCCATCCCTGTATATAGGGAGCAGTGGGCTGCCAATGACAGGCGCCCGGGGAGCCGTTAGGGGTTCAGTGTCTTGCTCAGGGACACTTTGATACGTGACACGTCCCAGTCAAGGATCGAACCGTTGACCCTGCAGTTACCAGACAACCCTCTTAACCCAGTGAGCCATGGTCGCCCCAAAGTTGCATTGCTATTGCCAATACCATTACTGCTTTTATTATTAGTAGTCATACTTTTTCCATCATTATTCTGCTTACTACTCTCATTATATGAATAATTTCTGTCATATGCATGTAATGTGTTGTAACTCTGTTATGTTGTTCATTGTGTACACATAACATCTATCACACTTCATCCTGGTAGAGGACCCTCCTCTGTTGCTCTCCTTAAGGTTTCTTCCTCTTTTCTCTACGTTAAAGGAGATTTTCTCGTACCAATGGGACAGAGGATGTTGCTTGTGTACAGACAATTTGTGATTTTGGGCTCTCCAAAATAAATCGAATTGAATTGTGTGTTTTTTTCTATACTAGTTACCTGGAGATAATGGTCGCTTACACCCGCAGCGAGCTACTGTGCTACAGGCATGGAGCTGGAGTTCCCTCAGCACACATTTCAGAGACATGGAGAGAGTGAGAGGCATAGAAAACATAAACCTCTTCTTCCATCAATTCTTATGGGGAACACCACTTCCCTTGCAAACAAGACGGATGAACTAACCGTAAACCATGCTCCCTGCCAGGGGAGCTTTCGTACACCAATGTTTGAAAATCCACTATATATCGCAAGTGATATCACCACAGGTCTACAAATACAACATTCCAGCAAACAACAAATGAGAAACAAAGTAATTGAGATCTATCAGTCTGGAAAAGGTTACAAAGCCATTTCTAAAGCTTTGGGACTCCAGCGAACCACAGTGAGAGCCATTATCCACAAATGGCGAAAACATGGAACAGTGGTGAACCTTCCCAGGAGTGGCCGGCCGACCAAAATTACCCCAAGAGCGCAGCGACGACTCATCCAAGAGGTCACAAAAGACCCCAGAACAACATCCAAAGAACTGCAGGCCTCACTTGCCTCAATTAAGGTCAGTGTTCATGACTCCACCATAAGAAAGAGACTGGGCAAAAATGGCCTGCATGGCAGAGTTCCAAGACGAAAACCACTGCTGAGCAAAAAGAACATAAAGGCTCGTCTCAGTTTTGCCAGAAAACATCTTGATGATCCCCAAGACTTTTGGGAAAATACTCTGTGGACTGACGAGACAAAAGTTGAACTTTTTGGAAGGTGTATGTCCCATTACATCTGGCGTAAAAGTAACACGGCATTTCAGAAAAGGAACATCATACCAACAGTAAAATATGGTGGTGGTAGTGTGATGGTCTGGGGCTGTTTTGCTGCTTCAGGACCTGGAAGACTTGCTGTGGTAAATGGAACCATGAATTCTGCTGTCTACCAAAAAATCCTGAAGGAGAATGTCCGGCCATCTGTTCGTGACCTCAAGCTGAAGCGCACTTGGGTTCTGCAGCAGGACAATGATCCAAAACACACCAGCAAGTCCACCTCTGAATGGCTTAAGAAAAACAAAATGAAGACTTTGGAGTGGCCTAGTCAAAGTCCCGACCTGAATCCGATTGAGATGCTGTGGCATGACCTTAAAAAGGCGGTTCATGCTCGAAAACCCTCCAATGTGGCTGAATTACAACAATTCTGCAAAGATGAGTGGGCCAAAATTCCTCTACAGCGCTGTAAAAGACTCATTGCCAGTTATCGCAAATGCTTGATTGCAGTTGTTGCTGCTAAGGGTGGCCCAACCAGTTATTAGGTTTAGGGGGCAATCACTTTTTCACACAGGGCCATGTAGGTTTGGATTTTTTATCCCCCTTAATAATAAAAACCTTCATTTAAAAACTGCATTTTGTGTTTACTTGTGTTATCTTTGTCTAATATTTAAATTTGTTTGATGATCTGAAACATTTAAGTGTGACAAACATGCAAAAAAATAAGAAATCAGGAAGGGGGCAAACACTTTTTCACACAACTGTATATTGTATAAAATAGTGTTTTATATTAAACTGGGCCTAGTGCCGTGTATAAACATACCTCTTTATTGTGCATTCAATACTAAGCTATTCAAATAACACACAGGTTCATATATTCATTGGCTTGGCTGAGCACCGTCACGTGAGATGATATAAAATGCATGCAATTGGTCGGTGTGTTTCCTGGACCACTGTACTAGTACCGTTGTGGTATATTTTCAGGTCTTGCACAATACAGCGAAGACCCCAAGTGTATTTGTCTTAGATGAAAACCAGATGTGCAGGAGACCAGGGGCAGAAGGGGGGATGTGTAGAATGAGGAGGCCACATACATTCTCTTACGTTCCGCCCAGATGTAAACATAACATGTATCCTATATAAAGATGAAGCGAGAGCCCTAGAAGGAGGGACTTTCAGATTCGACTTGAGACCTCCGGACGAGCTAGACGTCCGTAATGGCATGTGTTGCTTGTTTGTAATAAACTTTATTATACCAGCAAGAACAGTGTCCACGGAGCATCCTTCCTCATCACTTCAACAGCACTGTCGCATGAAAGATACGACACCGTAAAGGCTAGAAAAGATGCGCCTCTTAAAGAAGGAGCGTTCTATCAAAATGTAATAATTCTCAATTATCTATCAGTAATAGATCCAGGTCTGCAAACTGTATACTTGGGAACATTAAAGGCCTGGGACACCACACTGTATGATAAGCCGTGTGCCAACCAGTAAATGGCAATCAATAAATGCAACTCATGTGACCAGCCTTGGTGTTCTTTGATGTCAGAATATTCAAAAGGTCCCCCATGGACTGTCCTCGCAAACTGTGGTCAGCCATGAGGTCTTTCTGACCATCAAAGAACACAACAAGGACAGGCACATGGGGATGAAGCTGCACATTTACTGGCTCTGTGTCCAACTCCATCTACAAAATAAAGGAAATAGTTAATTCCCACAACTAGCTTTTCTAAACTGCAATTACAAGTAATCTCACATTTGATTCATCTTATTGGTGCAACCACTCATAAAGCATTAGACTTGATGTGTGTATGATGCTTACCTCTGTAAAAGACAGGAAAGCATGTTGCAGTTTTGCTCTTCTGCACCCTGCTCTTACTATTATTTTTGCAAACATCAGAGGACACACATTTGCACACATCTTCTTTTTCCTGTTTGATGAAAATCTTTTGTCTGATACTTATAAAGCCCTGGTACCTTCTTCTTTCATTAACTCAATGAGTTACATCTGGTAGTTTATCAACACATCTAACGATGTCCTACATTCAGCTGCTGAATGGCAGTGAGGGAATTGTATTGAATTTAAAGGGTTAATATATCTGTTAGTATTGATTTTCCAAAAGAGTTTATTCTGTTTAATCTAGGGAATATTACTCAATGTGGTAGTTGATATGTCACTTTTGTTTCTGAAAAATGTTTTTTTAGTTCCCGACTTACGGCAACATGAATCAGACTGGTGTAGGCTTATTCAATCTGTTTTTGCTATTAACTCTTCATCTATACACTTTATTTTGGTCTGCAATAAATTATGGAAATGTAAATACAAGAAGCTGTGTCAGCAGGTGGTGGGGGCTGTTGTTTGTGTTTGAATGTAGCAGTAGGCTATTCAGGGCTTTCAGCTAGAAATCTCCTTCAGTTAAAGTCTGCCCTAGTCCTTGGAAGTGGCAGCAGTGTACCAGATGGTGATGGAGGAGGTGAAGTTGGACACTGATTGACTTTGACAAATTTAACTTCTTCTGCCACTTCAGCTTCTGCACTTCAGAAAGTATAATCTCTGCTGTGCATTCTTGGTAAGGGAGCTGATGATCAGCTCCTAGTTGAGGTCCTGGGTGATGGTGCTAAGGAATCAGAAGGAATGGGTGATGGAGGCGGGTGGGGCTGGGCTGTTTCTGAAATCCACAAGCATCTCCACTGTAAAATTTGCCTAAAACGCCTATCCACCGCGTACCCAAAGTAAACTGACAGCTCTTATTGAACCATTGGGAGTACATGTATGGTTTTAGTCTCTATTGAACGGCAACACTCTGAAGTTTCTTCACAATCAGTCAGAATCACTGTAAGTGCTACTGGCATTGAGCTGTGGAGTTTTAAGCACATTGAAAAAGAAGGATTTTATTTCCGCATGGACTTGTTTTGGCCAACAGATGGCAGCAGTTATCTATGGCTGGCACTTATGACCCGGAAAAGACACTGGTTAGGTAGAATGGAGGCATGATACCTGGTACAAGTTGGAATTTGGACAGAAAATTAATATTTTACATGTGGTTTACTAAGAGTGCGGCCACATAAAAACGCATTTGGAGGCTCACGTCACTACGTCAAAATGCATATACTACGTGTCCAAAATTCAAATTATAGTTTATTTATGTCGATGTATGGTTAACTATATCATATTTAACCAATGCCAACTTTCACAGATTCTTGAAAATTCTCATGAACCAGACTTTGGTCTTGATACTCTGTCCCAGTTACCTCAGTCACGGTTTCAATTGCAGTTTTGAAAACTTTCCCAGGGGGCCATCTGATAAATCTGCATATCCTTGGCTTCGTAATTTCATTGGCTATATGGAGCCTGAGTTTGAACAGGATCTGTTGCGATTGGCTCGAGCTTTACCTAAAGAAGAGAGGCGGGCATTGTCTTTCAAAGCGGACTCTCGTTGGCTGTTCCAGAATGTGACCGGGCTATAGAAGCACCTATTGGGTCAAATGAGGTGTCAATCTAACTGGCAGAATGCAGCCTCCATTTTGCGATGAAAATCTCCGCTCTGTTGACATGAAAAGTGAAATTATGCCCGAAATATGATCAGGAGTTATCATATCTGCTGGCTAATTTGAAATGATGCAACAGCCCCCCGTGGGTCTTTATGGACGTACTAATGTGTTTTGGACTAAATCTTTTACTGGATTGGATCGTGTGGACCCTTAGCCACCTAGCAAGACCGTTTTTGCTGGACTAGCATGCACAAGGGGAACGTTATGAATCATAATCGGTGAGTCACGGCGATATTTTATCGGCTATTTTTGGAGTGATTGTTTGACAGAGACCTTAACTGTACCTGCTGTTGTTATTGTATCTTGACATGGTTTGCAGAAATCGAGTTACAAGAACCGTAGCTTTCTAATGAGATATCGCATTAATACTCATCGTTACAGAGCAGTTGTGTGCATAACACAAATATGCCTTTAACGGGCGGGCCGTCAGAGTGGGAAGAGGTTTTAATAACATATATTATACCGAGAGCCCACTTTAAAGGGGGCTAGGGGGGTGACAGAGTACAAACATGTAGTACAATTCACTTTTGCGAAACAAATAAAATGATATTTTATGACATATCATATACCTATGTCACGAAGAAATTCTGGGCGAAACAACCATGGGTAACCAGAGTAACCATTTTACTCACTCAAAACACAGTTATACACGAACTAATTCAATAAACTAGAAGATTTACCACAATAACACGTATTTTTCGCCATAAATTGACGACCTATGCACTCCGTTTGCATATCCCAACACAACGCTGGCCGCTATCATGGCCGATGCTAGATCAGAAAGCACGAGGATTCGACCGCGAATCCACCCATAGCTTCTAAATTCCTCTCCGTGAAACCATTAAAAGGTTACAGTCAGAAAGCCAACGAACAACAAACCTCTCCACAGCAAAAAAATTTAAACGCATCGTACCTTGAGATGATTTTCTGGAAGAAAAACGCTGGAAATTGACGGTAATCCGTTTCAGACGTGTTCTCTCCGTGTCCCTTGTGTGTGTGTGTGTGTGTGTGTGTGTGTGTGTGTGTGTGTGTGTGTGTGTGTGTGTGTGTGTGTGTGTGTGTGTGTGTGTGTGTGTGTGAAAAATGGCGCTTCTGGGTGCAAGTATGATTAAATGGTCGGCATTTTTGGCTCGGGGGTGGCGCGGCACGGTTTGGGATTTTTAGTGGCTAAAAAGTATGTTAATCTACTCAAAAGCCCAGCTACTGCTTTCCTGGGTCTCTTGTAGGAAATTTGGGGTTTAGAAGTGTGTTTTAAGAAATTATAATAGAAGTGTTTAATGATTCATAATTAAGAAATCATAATTAGAAGTATTTTGGAATACATAATTAGAAGATTCATAATTAGAAGTGTTTTAGAATTTGTAGTTAAAAGTGTATCTTAGTAGAATTTGTAGCACCTTTATATTTGCTTGTGAAACTTGTGAAGGTTTTTGCCAAAAGTTGCAAATCCTAATCTTTATATAGAATGTTTACCATAGAAGTGTTAAGCCATAAAAGACAGTCATTGAATGTATTAAACTGTGAAGAATAGCCAAGGGAAAGTCAGACTCCTAGACAGACATTTGCAGGTTGTACCCGCGGGAGGGTTTTCGGAAGCCTGATGCCAGGAGGAGGCAACCGAAATTAGCCAATAGGAATTAAGATGGACAAAAGGGAGGGGATTTCAAACTGTAAGAGGAAGTGCTGGAAAGGAATTCACTCTCTTTCTTCTCGGCTCTCAGCCTGGAAACATCTGTGTTTCCAGGCTGAGTCGCGAGTGAATAGCTTTTCCGCGCGGATCATATATTATATATTCTGTTAGTGGTGTACTTCATTCTGTAATTGTATTAGCTTCAGTAGGATTAAATACTTTTAATTGTAAACCAGTTTATGGTAGATTTATTAAGAAGCAACTCTACTGTAAAACAACAGTGGAGCGTGCTCTCCGGCCTTCTCTCGGTGGGGAAGATTTCAGCCCCCACACTCTTCCGCATTGAACAAGGTGTCACATGCTGAAATCCGCCAATCATAGGCTTAGAAAGGGCTCCATAGACACAGACAGAGACGAGAACATTCCATGGAGAGATATGAGAGCTCAAAATGGCTCGAAATTATGCCAAACTGCTGTATTTGGATAGATTGAATACTAGTAGTGATAAAACAAGTGAAATATATAGTTATGTAGTATATAAAATTAGAATAGCACAGCGCAACAGCTGGTTCCAAAAATGAGAATTTGGCTTGGCCCTGCCTGACCTCTCCATCCTCAAACCTCTATAACCTTGGCCTGCTTCACTCAATCGAAGTAAAATTTGTTGTGGAGACTTCAAACATGTTGTGCTATGATTGTGGCGTATTTTTAGGCTTGGATCTGCATTATTTCAAATAAATAATATATCAATAAAACTTGCTTTTTTTTCAGGCGAACCTGACAATTTTCAATTTGAGCTTTGTTCCATCTTCATTCACTATTAACCAGTAACATATAATAATGGTAACACTTGTGAGATTTGCTCAGATGTGTAAATATCAGTGTATAACATCAAAATTATTCAAATAGACCTTGTAGTTAGAGATCTACACTCTCTTTAGTATGGGTATGCAATTTTTGAGCAGAGGCCTAAAAATAGTGCTAGTGTTTAAAAGGTTTAAGCATGTAATTTGCTCCTCTGAGAGTTATTGGCAGCTATCTGCCATCCCTCCAGTCCTACAAGCCTTGTATCCTTCCAGGGTCCTGAAGCGAGCTGGAAAGATTATGGTCTACCCCTTACACCCCGGACACAAACCATTTGAAACGTGGGCCATCAACACCAAGACCTAACTACACAAAAACAGTTTTTTCACCGATTGCAGCTTGTCTAATCAATTTGGCTCGGGACCCCTACTGAGGCTGTCTCCAACTGATTAAATTACTTAGTGAGTACTACCACATATAGACACAGTGGATAAAAGGCAGAGGAAGTATTTCCAGTGAATGTTAGCACTAAAATATATTTGGGTCAGAAGTGCATTGAAGAATATTGCTGCAGTTGAAAGAAAAAAGGGAAAATTGCCATCTAGTGAATGTCAACCAGAGTGGCACTACAAAAAAATGATATTTACAGCAACGTTAATCTACTGAGTTTATGCATATCTTGAATGCTAGTAATGTTTCTGACAGCTGCAAAAGAAAATTCCATGCATTTCCTTGGCATGTTATATACTGTATACTTTTTTCTATTATGTTCAACCGGCATTGTATTCTGTGCCTTGTGCCTTACCCTGTGCCTCCTGGTCATTGTCCATGACCTCAGCCTGAGTTATCCACTCCATATAGCCCTTGAGGTCCTCATCCAGCTGCTGGGTTTCCCTCAGCTTCTGAAACTCTCCTCGGGACTTGGCCTTCTCTCGCTCTTTTGTGAACTCACTAGTTGGAAACAAGACACACAATATGAACTAAAGAGACAGAACACACTGAGCAGTGTGAAGAAATGACAGTCTTAAATGAACAGCTTAAAGAGTAAATCATGATTATGTAAAATAAATGAACTGAAGGGAAGTAGTTAGGTTTGGGGTAATCTTACCCACTGAGCACTCCCAGAACGAGGTTTAGCACGAAGAAGGAGCCAACCAGAATGAGTGTGGTAAAAAAGATCCATGGCCATTCCATTCCTATAGCATCATTGACCTGTATGACAAAGCACACTTTTCTATCTTTATCAAAGAAAGTGTAACTTAAATACGCACGTAACATTTGGTAATAACCAGCAATTAAAAGAAAACTGCAATTTTTGCAGGATATCAGTATTAGTTTAATCTCTGTGCATACATATAAGATCTGGGACATGTTTTGCCAAGCATACCACTCTGCTAGCCAATTACCATGGAAAGTCGAAAACTGCTTGTCATTATGAAGTCATTAGTGTTAGCTGAGAAATGTGGAGTTGGTAAAACATGGGAATGTATCAGGCATTACAGAAAATACTATTGTGTTGCCCTGTGGAAGTGTAGAATCTAGTGTCGTTGGAGCTTGACACATACTAGGGACTAAAAGCAAGGATAACCTTTGCTGGATTCATTTTGACCATTATGCTCTTTTTATTCGATTACAACTTTACGGACGACCAAGACTACTGCTTTGTCTCAATTCAGATAATTACTGAGACTACTTCCATGTATTACACTAGGTGTGTCTCAATTCAGGGGCTGCATCCTGCAGAGGCTGCATTCGTAGACCGGTTACGTCACAGCGCTGCGACTAGGCTGTCCAATTTCGCATGTTTGTTGAAGAGTCCTTCAAATGCAGCCGACGAATGCAGCCTTCTGCTCCCAGATTCGGAGGACACATCTGATATATCCTTCGCGGCCCAGCATATCCCGAGATGCATTGCGTGCCGATGGGTTTTAACTCACTCGAATATCATCAATACGAATGTTAAAACAAAATAAGCGACCTTATAACATCACGTCTGTTAAAATGATCGGTTAAGTTACGTGACGTTCGTAGCTGACAAGCTACTAACGAATGACGGCCTGTTCACCGGAGCCAAACATTCTGCAAGCGTTGCTTGGAAGTAAGCTATTGGTCCATTTGTTATATCGCTTTTTGATCATCCTGTATACAAAGCCTTTACTAATAGGACAACCAGTAGAGAGGACAACACACTTCTGGTTTGTTGTTGCTGTCAGAGATGCAATTTGTGACCTTTTTCTTTTATTTATTTAAATGGAAAATAAGACATCCATGTAAATTATTTCTATGTGAATTTGTGTATATTCTGCTGTGTAAAATGTTGCATACTTGTGTTAACATTATTGTTAACGTTTTAACTTTTCATAATTTTGTCAATGTGATTAGGACAATTTTGGAGAAGATGTGCCTGCGGGGGAGGGTGAGTCCCTTGCAGGCAAAAGAAATGTGACAACCTCAAGAAGAAGTATAAAGTATGTGCATATGTGTTGTTACAAGTTAATTAACGTTTACCGACAATAATTTTGCTGCTGTTGTTTTTGTTAACTGTCTTGATTGATGTGCTCTGCCTTAGGATTGCAAAGATCCAGGGTCAGGAGAGGGAGTGAGTGGGAAACCCACTGCTGCAATTTGGCTGTGGTTTGTCCTCATGGATGAGGTGTTGGGACAGAGTCTATAAACCCCCCTGTCCTAATTGCCTCCATCCCCTAGGACACACCAAGGCCAAGCAACGCAGTGGGTGACCAGGAGGAGGAGGAGGAAAGCGAAAGAGAAAGAGAAAGGGAGAGAAAAAGGATGAGCTGATTAGAGAAGATATAAGGTTGCAGAGGAGAGAAGAGCACAGGAGAGGATGGACAGGCTCTTTTCTCTACTGGAGAGAATGGTTGACAAATGAATGTACATGTAAATTAAATCAAATAAAGTTTTTTGTTAAATACATTGTTTATTTTATTTATTATAGAAATAAAATATGAACTGATTTAATAACTGATTAATTTAGAAAAAAACATTATTTAAGAAAAATAACTATAAACTAACTAATAACTATATACCTCATAGTTGAGACACCATAGTATGATGAAAATTACAGGCCTCTCATCTTTTTAAGTGAGAACTTGCACAATTGGTGGCTGACTAAATACTTTTTTTCCCCACTGTATATATATATGTATATATATATATATGTATATATGTATATGTACATCTCCCAGCTGGCC
>NW_027466699.1:0-44048 GCF_050575085.1 Anarhichas minor
TCACAATTGTTGAGGTTTCACAGAATTTGCACTGAAGAGGAAGATTTTAATTCGGCAGTCAGAGTGCTGTTTCGAGCTTTGTCCACCAGAGGGTACTCTAGGACCTTCCTTAGAAAATGCAGAAGGTCATTTCAGCAAACTAGACCACCAGTAGTAACTTGTAACCTTCCATTTGTGACGACATTTTCCCCGTCAACTGTTGAACTAATTAGACAAAGTAAGAGGAACTTTCAAAAACACATTACAGGAACATCAACATTACAAAACTATAGCATTATTGCTGCATTCAGGAAAAACAAGAATTTACAGGATCTCCTGGTAAAAGCGAAAATTAAACCCCTCTTTGACCCTAAAACCAGAGTACAGGGCCAGTATTTTAAACACCAAAACTGGTTCACTAATCGGTACACAAAAGAGGTCTTTCAGACAATGACCCGTGGCAGTCTAAAGTCCAAAAATTGTATATATCTGATTTCTTGTAAAAAGTGTGGTTTACAGTATGTGGGTGAAACGGGGAACACCATTTCTACTCGATTCACTCAACACAAATACAACATACTGAAGAGGAAAAAGATGGAGACACCTTTTGTGAAACACTTCCTATTACATGGATGGAAATCTGTTTTAACGACTGTCATTGAGTGTAACCCCAGGTGGAACATTTCCCAGAGGAAAAGGGCTGAAAGGATCTGGATTGCCAGACTGGATACAAGACATCCTAAAGGCTTGAATGAGAGGTAGGTGCTTCAGGATGTGAGGTAGTGATGGACAGTGCACAGATCACCTTGCTGGCTTCCAGCATAGTGATCACAATCCCCTAACACCTAACCAGCCCGTGCCTCCTGCCTCATATCTCTGTTGCTCTGCTCCTCTCATGTAGCCTGCCCTGCTTTCTTGCCCTAATCTCAACCACTCCCTCTCCTCGCCTAAACCTAACTATTCGACCCCCTGCCTAAACCTAACCATTCGACCCCCCGCCTAAGCCTAACCATTCGGCCAACGCCTAAACCTAACCATTCGACCCCCCCGCCTAAACCTAACCATTCGGCCCTCCCGCCTAAGCCTAACCATTCGGCTCCCGCCTGGACCTGACCGTTCGTATATGTACACATGTGTGTATATATATATGTATATGTATGTGTATATATATGTGTGTAGGTATGTATGTGTATGCAGGTGGGTGTATGGGCATATTTACGTGTGTGTGTGTGTTTATGGCGGCTCATGTAGCATGTCTGACTGGGCCTGATCGGGCACTCAGTACTACATAGAGTGGAACACACTGGAACGTCCAGATGCATGTACATGCAGGTTTGGTTTTGGAGCAGTCCATGTGGCATCACTTCCCAGACCGCAGGAGGTGGGCGGTGACAAATGGATGGAGGACGGCACGGCTTCAGGTCGAAGATGTTTCTGCGGACAAATGGATGTGGGAGTACATTTGAAACAATTCGTAAAACATGACTCATCAGATCTCAATGGACAATCAGTTAGGCATCAAACATGCCACGGTTTAATGTCTAAAGTGTATGCGCATATGTGTATGATAATAGTTGTGTGCACTTGAAACAGGGCATATAACATGACTCATCAGATCTCACTGGACAATCAGTTAGGCATCAAACATGCCACGGGGTAATGTCTAAAGTGTATGCGCATATGTGTATGAGAATAATTGGGTGCACTTGAAACAATTCATATAACATGACTCATCAGATCTCACTGGACAATCAGTTAGGCATCAAACATGCCACGGTGTAATGTCTAAAGTGTATACATATGTGTATGATAATAGCTGTGTGCATTTGAAAAAGTGCATACAACATGACTCATCAGATCTCACTGGACAATCAGTTAGGCATCAAACATGCCACGGTTTAATGTCTAAAGTGTATGCATATGTGTATGATAATAGCTGTGTGCATTTGAAACAAGTGCATATAACATGACTCATCAGATCTCACTGGACAATCAGTTAGGCATCAAACATGCCACGGTGTAATGTCTAAAGTGTATACATATGTGTATGATAATAGCTGTGTGCATTTGAAACAAGTGCATATAACATGACTCATCAGATCTCACTGGACAATCAGTTAGGCATCAAACATGCCACGGTTCAATGCATAAAGTGATATACATATGTGTATGATAATAGTTGTGTACATTTGAAACAGTGCAGAGAACATGACTCATCAGATCTCACTGGACAATCAGTTAGGCATCAAACATGCCACGGTGTAATGTCTAAAGTGTATGCATATGTGTATGATAATAGCTGTGTGCATTTGAAAAAGTGCATATAACATGACTCATCAGATCTCACTGGACAATCAGTTAGGCATCAAACATGCCACGGTTCAATGTCTAAAGTGTATGCGCATATGTGTATGAGAATAATTGGGTGCACTTGAAACAATTCATATAACATGACTCATCAGATCTCACTGGACAATCAGTTAGGCATCAAACATGCCACGGTTTAATGCATAAAGTGTATACATATGTGTATGAGAATAGCTGTGTGCATTTGAAACAAGTGCATATAACATGACTCATCAGATCTCACGGGACAATCAGTTAGGCATCAAACATGCCACGGTTTAATGCATAAAGTGTATACATATGTGTATGATAATAGTTGTGTACATTTGAAACAGTGCAGAGAACATGACTCATCAGATCTCACTGGACAATCAGTTAGGCATCAAATATGTCATGGCTGCTTAGTCAGATGGCCTACTGATTGGTCCTTGGAACAAAATGGCTGAGCCCAGGGGCGCCAGACCATAGGAACTTCGCATCACAGCCCATCCTCCCTTTTCCACAACATGGCCGATGCTACAACAGCGTCCGACATCGTTCCGTAACTATACAGTTATTCTACAAAGAACAAGTAGCCTGAAGAAGGTTCTTCTTAGAACCGAAACGTCGCGATTAATTTACTTGTTCAAAATATGGTTCACCTGAACAGAAAATAAAAGGTAAAACAACTCTTGTAAACTTTTTTCTGAGCCACATGCTAACGAGGCTAAGCTAAGCTAACCTAGCCTCACCATGTTCCACCACGGCCGTGACCGCGGCGAGGAGTGGACGGTTGTCAACTACGGGAGAGGCCGCAGACAGCGGAGCCAGCGCCCGAGGTCACCCACCAGACCTGCGTCCCCTCGCCGACGTCGGGACCCTTCATACAACCACCACAGGTACCCAGCAGACGGCCGCAGCCGCGGGGATCCATCAGACGTCGGTCACCGCGAGGATCCATCAGATGTCCGCCGCCGCCGCGGGTATCCATCAGACGTTCGTCACCGCGAGGATCCATCAGACGTCGTCCGCCGCCGCGGGGATCCATCAGACGTCCGCCGCCGCGGATATACAGCGGATGTCCGCCGCAGGTATCCAGCGGACATCCGCCGGAGGGATCCATCAGACGTCCGCCGCAGACATCCATCGGACGTCCGCCATCACGGGCATCCATCGGACGTCCACCACCGCAGGGATCCATCAGATGTCCCCCGCAGGTGTCCACCAGACGTCCGCCGGAGGGATCCATCAGACGGCCGCCGCAGGACGTATGCCTCCGTCACGAGGACCGGACTCGGACCCGACGGGGACCGCCCTTCTCGGCGCCGTAACTATAATGGCAGAGAAGCAAACTATAAGACACAATTCGTGGACCGCAGGACCGTCCAGAGACCGGCGGAGTACCGGTCCAACATGCCACGTAATAAACGTAAGATCGACCACACACACAACACAGGTCAGCAACAGCTACAACACAATGAAAGCCATCAGAATAGACCCAGATCCGATGATCCAGACTTTGGGCTTAAATGCCGCATTCTACACAGAGTGATTAAAACAGCGCATCACCTCACAAATGTGAGTGCAGACCAGCCGCCCCGCACAATTAACAGAGTGATTAATCAGCTATCCACGCTAATTAAACCCGCGGTACCGAATGCCGACACCCAGAGGCTAATTGAAGGAAATGCTAAAAACTGGGCCCACACCACACTGATTATACTTCAGGACCATTATGAAAACGTCATAAAGAGTGAGATAGATAAACTTTATAAACTCTCACCTCACGATTGGAGCGGCCCCTTTGAAGTAGCCTCAGCCTGGGCGAAGAGAAACCTCGGTAGCAGATTAGCACCCGACACACTGGCCGAGGCTAGAGGCGTTGTTGGGGAGACACTTCTCATCCTGCATGCGGGGGACAGTCCTTCACCGACGACCAGAACTGCAGCGGTCCAAAATGGCACCGTGCTGCACCCAGAGCTACAGGCTCCACCTAACGGAGCTACAAATGCGTCGGTGGCTGACGTCACACGCTCAGTCACAGCGGAGGTACATGGGGCACCAACCAACACGGTTCCTCTGACGCCCGTTACACCACCACACAGAGTGGTCCCATCCGTCCAGGAAACACAGGCCCTTAGTAGACCTGCAGACAGCCTAACACAAGGGACTGACATGGTTCTGGACACTACTCCGATGCCCCTGTCAGACATTTGGCCCCTCTCACAACATAGTGAGAACACACAAAACATAGTTCCACCTACACCGACTCCTCAACAGCTCCATCCACAATCACAAAGACCACTAAGACTGTTTACCAGGAGGACAGCTAGTCCACGAGAGGCCCCCCCGGCCCCCCTGCTTCTTCTTCGGGCCCCCCCACACCACAATGGATGTGTGGCTTCCATAACGAGCTCCATCATGGAGCTCTCACAGCAGGAGCTGGATCCACTAGTGGATGAGGAAGACGGAGAGCCGCACCCTCCTGTTCCAGACAGCGTGCAGTCCACCAGACCGACGACCGGCAGTCTTCAAACAGCGGTGCAGACTCGACTGGATTCGACTCCAAGAGGGACGGTCATCACACCACAGTCACTGATGTTACACCGACCTACGAAACATCTCACCACTTCGAGAAAGTTGCAAGATTGGAGCCTCACGGTTGGCAAAAAATGGCTAATCATGGGTGACTCAAATACCAACAGATTCCCACCACACAACAATCCAGATCTACAAATTGACGCCTTCCCAGGTGCCACCTTCAGAAACGCAGAAGAGCTACTGGACAAAGCCAGATCCACAGCCACGGTGGAAAAAATCATCCTGGCCTTTGGCCTAAACAACCGTGTCCAAAAGACCAAAGAGACAGCTATCAAACAGCTGCAGAGAGCGCTTAAGTTGGCCCAAGAGAAGTTTCCGTGGGCGGAAATTTTCATTCCACAGATCAACTTCTCCCCCAATCTTCCAACGAGAGAGAAAATGCGTCTCACACACCTGAACGCGTACATCTCTGACCTGGGTGAGTATATTCCGTCTCTACCAAGCACTGACTTTAAAACAGGACCAGATAACCTGCACTGGACTTATGACACAGCTCAGCGCATGCTGGACCACTGGTGCACTTACTTAAACTAATTGTCCCCATAAACCTGCCTCCACAGGAGGGGGATAAGACTGTTATTAATTTAACAAAAAACTTTAAGTTAACTGCACCACAATTTGCTCTGCTTAACAAAGGCTTGAACTTTATCCCCACAAAGGGCACAAACAAAGACATTAAGGAACAAAGCCGTTATGATACTCAGCAATACCATAGGAAGCTGAAACTGGCAGCTTATTATGAACATGCAAAAGACTCTGAACCGCTGCCTTTCATTCAGAAATCAGTCTGGACTCCCCCCCAGGGACAAACACCCAGTGAAATCACGGCTCTCATCAAGGCGGATCTTCAATATTTGGATGCTGAGTTTAGGGTCCATCGTGTACCACCAAACCTGAGTACTGAAGAGGTTAGAGCACTGACAGAACTGAACAGTAACAAACACATCATCATCAAGCCAGCTGATAAAGGCAGTGCTATGGTCATTATGGACAGAGAACAGTATGTATGGGAGGGTTATCGACAACTCAACGACCCCAAATACTACACTAAATTGACCAAACCTATTTATCCAGAAACGATTCCAATCATGAACAAAATTATCCAAACTCTCTATGAGAAAAGGTTTATTAAGGCAAAACAAAAATATTATTTAATGGGCAACTCGGAACCCAGAGCCAGATTATTTTACATGCTGCCCAAAATCCACAAGGATCCAACTAAGTGGAGCAAACCACATGAAATCCCTCCAGGTAGACCCATTGTGTCTGACTGCAGCAGTGAAACATATTACACTGCAGAATACCTGGACTTCTTCCTCAATCCTCTCTCGACCACACACCCCAGTTACATTAAGGACACGTACCACTTTATCAACATAGTAAAAAAACTGCACATTCCTGACAACTCCATTCTTTTTACAATTGACATAGACAGTCTATATACAAATATTGACTTCAAAGAAGGCATGCAAGCCATAAAAAATGCATTTCGGAAACACCCAAACAAAAAAAGACCAGAAAAAGAATTATTACAGTTATTAGAGATTAATTTGACCAAAAATGACTTCACATTTAATGGAGAATTTTTCCTGCAAATTAAAGGTACAGCTATGGGGAAGAAATTTGCTCCCGCATATGCAAACATCTTTATGGCTGAATGGGAGGAGTCAGCCCTAAAAACATGTCCTAAAAAACCTCTGTACTACTACAGGTTTTTAGATGACATCTGGGGGGTGTGGCCTCATACGAGAGAGGACTTTGACACATTTTTGAACACGCTGAATAATCACAGTGAATCAATCAAGCTAAAATCAACCAGCAGTTTGACCTCTGTCGATTTCTTGGACACCACCACTTTTAAGAACGACAGGTTCAAGGAGACCCACACACTAGCGATCAAAGTGTTCTTTAAAGAGACAGACACCCACGCTCTGCTCTATAAAACTAGCTTCCACCCAAAGCACACCTATGCAGGCTTGATTAAGTCACAATTGTTGAGGTTTCACAGAATTTGCACTGAAGAGGAAGATTTTAATTCGGCAGTCAGAGTGCTGTTTCGAGCTTTGTCCACCAGAGGGTACTCTAGGACCTTCCTTAGAAAATGCAGAAGGTCATTTCAGCAAACTAGACCACCAGTAGTAACTTGTAACCTTCCATTTGTGACGACATTTTCCCCGTCAACTGTTCATTTGTGACGACATTTTCCCCGTCAACTGTTGAACTAATTAGACAAAGTAAGAGGAACTTTCAAAAACACATTACAGGAACATCAACATTACAAAACTATAGCATTATTGCTGCATTCAGGAAAAACAAGAATTTACAGGATCTCCTGGTAAAAGCGAAAATTAAACCCCTCTTTGACCCTAAAACCAGAGTACAGGGCCAGTATTTTAAACACCAAAACTGGTTCACTAATCGGTACACAAAAGAGGTCTTTCAGACAATGACCCGTGGCAGTCTAAAGTCCAAAAATTGTATATATCTGATTTCTTGTAAAAAGTGTGGTTTACAGTATGTGGGTGAAACGGGGAACACCATTTCTACTCGATTCACTCAACACAAATACAACATACTGAAGAGGAAAAAGATGGAGACACCTTTTGTGAAACACTTCCTATTACATGGATGGAAATCTGTTTTAACGACTGTCATTGAGTGTAACCCCAGGTGGAACATTTCCCAGAGGAAAAGGGCTGAAAGGATCTGGATTGCCAGACTGGATACAAGACATCCTAAAGGCTTGAATGAGAGGTAGGTGCTTCAGGATGTGAGGTAGTGATGGACAGTGCACAGATCACCTTGCTGGCTTCCAGCATAGTGATCACAATCCCCTAACACCTAACCAGCCCGTGCCTCCTGCCTCATATCTCTGTTGCTCTGCTCCTCTCATGTAGCCTGCCCTGCTTTCTTGCCCTAATCTCAACCACTCCCTCTCCTCGCCTAAACCTAACTATTCGACCCCCTGCCTAAACCTAACCATTCGACCCCCCGCCTAAGCCTAACCATTCGGCCAACGCCTAAACCTAACCATTCGACCCCCCCGCCTAAACCTAACCATTCGGCCCTCCCGCCTAAGCCTAACCATTCGGCTCCCGCCTGGACCTGACCGTTCGTATATGTACACATGTGTGTATATATATATGTATATGTATGTGTATATATATGTGTGTAGGTATGTATGTGTATGCAGGTGGGTGTATGGGCATATTTACGTGTGTGTGTGTGTTTATGGCGGCTCATGTAGCATGTCTGACTGGGCCTGATCGGGCACTCAGTACTACATAGAGTGGAACACACTGGAACGTCCAGATGCATGTACATGCAGGTTTGGTTTTGGAGCAGTCCATGTGGCATCACTTCCCAGACCGCAGGAGGTGGGCGGTGACAAATGGATGGAGGACGGCACGGCTTCAGGTCGAAGATGTTTCTGCGGACAAATGGATGTGGGAGTACATTTGAAACAATTCGTAAAACATGACTCATCAGATCTCAATGGACAATCAGTTAGGCATCAAACATGCCACGGTTTAATGTCTAAAGTGTATGCGCATATGTGTATGATAATAGTTGTGTGCACTTGAAACAGGGCATATAACATGACTCATCAGATCTCACTGGACAATCAGTTAGGCATCAAACATGCCACGGGGTAATGTCTAAAGTGTATGCGCATATGTGTATGAGAATAATTGGGTGCACTTGAAACAATTCATATAACATGACTCATCAGATCTCACTGGACAATCAGTTAGGCATCAAACATGCCACGGTGTAATGTCTAAAGTGTATACATATGTGTATGATAATAGCTGTGTGCATTTGAAAAAGTGCATACAACATGACTCATCAGATCTCACTGGACAATCAGTTAGGCATCAAACATGCCACGGTTTAATGTCTAAAGTGTATGCATATGTGTATGATAATAGCTGTGTGCATTTGAAACAAGTGCATATAACATGACTCATCAGATCTCACTGGACAATCAGTTAGGCATCAAACATGCCACGGTGTAATGTCTAAAGTGTATACATATGTGTATGATAATAGCTGTGTGCATTTGAAACAAGTGCATATAACATGACTCATCAGATCTCACTGGACAATCAGTTAGGCATCAAACATGCCACGGTTCAATGCATAAAGTGTATACATATGTGTATGATAATAGTTGTGTACATTTGAAACAGTGCAGAGAACATGACTCATCAGATCTCACTGGACAATCAGTTAGGCATCAAACATGCCACGGTGTAATGTCTAAAGTGTATGCATATGTGTATGATAATAGCTGTGTGCATTTGAAAAAGTGCATATAACATGACTCATCAGATCTCACTGGACAATCAGTTAGGCATCAAACATGCCACGGTTCAATGTCTAAAGTGTATGCGCATATGTGTATGAGAATAATTGGGTGCACTTGAAACAATTCATATAACATGACTCATCAGATCTCACTGGACAATCAGTTAGGCATCAAACATGCCACGGTTTAATGCATAAAGTGTATACATATGTGTATGAGAATAGCTGTGTGCATTTGAAACAAGTGCATATAACATGACTCATCAGATCTCACGGGACAATCAGTTAGGCATCAAACATGCCACGGTTTAATGCATAAAGTGTATACATATGTGTATGATAATAGTTGTGTACATTTGAAACAGTGCAGAGAACATGACTCATCAGATCTCACTGGACAATCAGTTAGGCATCAAATATGTCATGGCTGCTTAGTCAGATGGCCTACTGATTGGTCCTTGGAACAAAATGGCTGAGCCCAGGGGCGCCAGACCATAGGAACTTCGCATCACAGCCCATCCTCCCTTTTCCACAACATGGCCGATGCTACAACAGCGTCCGACATCGTTCCGTAACTATACAGTTATTCTACAAAGAACAAGTAGCCTGAAGAAGGTTCTTCTTAGAACCGAAACGTCGCGATTAATTTACTTGTTCAAAATATGGTTCACCTGAACAGAAAATAAAAGGTAAAACAACTCTTGTAAACTTTTTTCTGAGCCACATGCTAACGAGGCTAAGCTAAGCTAACCTAGCCTCACCATGTTCCACCACGGCCGTGACCGCGGCGAGGAGTGGACGGTTGTCAACTACGGGAGAGGCCGCAGACAGCGGAGCCAGCGCCCGAGGTCACCCACCAGACCTGCGTCCCCTCGCCGACGTCGGGACCCTTCATACAACCACCACAGGTACCCAGCAGACGGCCGCAGCCGCGGGGATCCATCAGACGTCGGTCACCGCGAGGATCCATCAGATGTCCGCCGCCGCCGCGGGTATCCATCAGACGTTCGTCACCGCGAGGATCCATCAGACGTCGTCCGCCGCCGCGGGGATCCATCAGACGTCCGCCGCCGCGGATATACAGCGGATGTCCGCCGCAGGTATCCAGCGGACATCCGCCGGAGGGATCCATCAGACGTCCGCCGCAGACATCCATCGGACGTCCGCCATCACGGGCATCCATCGGACGTCCACCACCGCAGGGATCCATCAGATGTCCCCCGCAGGTGTCCACCAGACGTCCGCCGGAGGGATCCATCAGACGGCCGCCGCAGGACGTATGCCTCCGTCACGAGGACCGGACTCGGACCCGACGGGGACCGCCCTTCTCGGCGCCGTAACTATAATGGCAGAGAAGCAAACTATAAGACACAATTCGTGGACCGCAGGACCGTCCAGAGACCGGCGGAGTACCGGTCCAACATGCCACGTAATAAACGTAAGATCGACCACACACACAACACAGGTCAGCAACAGCTACAACACAATGAAAGCCATCAGAATAGACCCAGATCCGATGATCCAGACTTTGGGCTTAAATGCCGCATTCTACACAGAGTGATTAAAACAGCGCATCACCTCACAAATGTGAGTGCAGACCAGCCGCCCCGCACAATTAACAGAGTGATTAATCAGCTATCCACGCTAATTAAACCCGCGGTACCGAATGCCGACACCCAGAGGCTAATTGAAGGAAATGCTAAAAACTGGGCCCACACCACACTGATTATACTTCAGGACCATTATGAAAACGTCATAAAGAGTGAGATAGATAAACTTTATAAACTCTCACCTCACGATTGGAGCGGCCCCTTTGAAGTAGCCTCAGCCTGGGCGAAGAGAAACCTCGGTAGCAGATTAGCACCCGACACACTGGCCGAGGCTAGAGGCGTTGTTGGGGAGACACTTCTCATCCTGCATGCGGGGGACAGTCCTTCACCGACGACCAGAACTGCAGCGGTCCAAAATGGCACCGTGCTGCACCCAGAGCTACAGGCTCCACCTAACGGAGCTACAAATGCGTCGGTGGCTGACGTCACACGCTCAGTCACAGCGGAGGTACATGGGGCACCAACCAACACGGTTCCTCTGACGCCCGTTACACCACCACACAGAGTGGTCCCATCCGTCCAGGAAACACAGGCCCTTAGTAGACCTGCAGACAGCCTAACACAAGGGACTGACATGGTTCTGGACACTACTCCGATGCCCCTGTCAGACATTTGGCCCCTCTCACAACATAGTGAGAACACACAAAACATAGTTCCACCTACACCGACTCCTCAACAGCTCCATCCACAATCACAAAGACCACTAAGACTGTTTACCAGGAGGACAGCTAGTCCACGAGAGGCCCCCCCGGCCCCCCTGCTTCTTCTTCGGGCCCCCCCACACCACAATGGATGTGTGGCTTCCATAACGAGCTCCATCATGGAGCTCTCACAGCAGGAGCTGGATCCACTAGTGGATGAGGAAGACGGAGAGCCGCACCCTCCTGTTCCAGACAGCGTGCAGTCCACCAGACCGACGACCGGCAGTCTTCAAACAGCGGTGCAGACTCGACTGGATTCGACTCCAAGAGGGACGGTCATCACACCACAGTCACTGATGTTACACCGACCTACGAAACATCTCACCACTTCGAGAAAGTTGCAAGATTGGAGCCTCACGGTTGGCAAAAAATGGCTAATCATGGGTGACTCAAATACCAACAGATTCCCACCACACAACAATCCAGATCTACAAATTGACGCCTTCCCAGGTGCCACCTTCAGAAACGCAGAAGAGCTACTGGACAAAGCCAGATCCACAGCCACGGTGGAAAAAATCATCCTGGCCTTTGGCCTAAACAACCGTGTCCAAAAGACCAAAGAGACAGCTATCAAACAGCTGCAGAGAGCGCTTAAGTTGGCCCAAGAGAAGTTTCCGTGGGCGGAAATTTTCATTCCACAGATCAACTTCTCCCCCAATCTTCCAACGAGAGAGAAAATGCGTCTCACACACCTGAACGCGTACATCTCTGACCTGGGTGAGTATATTCCGTCTCTACCAAGCACTGACTTTAAAACAGGACCAGATAACCTGCACTGGACTTATGACACAGCTCAGCGCATGCTGGACCACTGGTGCACTTACTTAAACTAATTGTCCCCATAAACCTGCCTCCACAGGAGGGGGATAAGACTGTTATTAATTTAACAAAAAACTTTAAGTTAACTGCACCACAATTTGCTCTGCTTAACAAAGGCTTGAACTTTATCCCCACAAAGGGCACAAACAAAGACATTAAGGAACAAAGCCGTTATGATACTCAGCAATACCATAGGAAGCTGAAACTGGCAGCTTATTATGAACATGCAAAAGACTCTGAACCGCTGCCTTTCATTCAGAAATCAGTCTGGACTCCCCCCCAGGGACAAACACCCAGTGAAATCACGGCTCTCATCAAGGCGGATCTTCAATATTTGGATGCTGAGTTTAGGGTCCATCGTGTACCACCAAACCTGAGTACTGAAGAGGTTAGAGCACTGACAGAACTGAACAGTAACAAACACATCATCATCAAGCCAGCTGATAAAGGCAGTGCTATGGTCATTATGGACAGAGAACAGTATGTATGGGAGGGTTATCGACAACTCAACGACCCCAAATACTACACTAAATTGACCAAACCTATTTATCCAGAAACGATTCCAATCATGAACAAAATTATCCAAACTCTCTATGAGAAAAGGTTTATTAAGGCAAAACAAAAATATTATTTAATGGGCAACTCGGAACCCAGAGCCAGATTATTTTACATGCTGCCCAAAATCCACAAGGATCCAACTAAGTGGAGCAAACCACATGAAATCCCTCCAGGTAGACCCATTGTGTCTGACTGCAGCAGTGAAACATATTACACTGCAGAATACCTGGACTTCTTCCTCAATCCTCTCTCGACCACACACCCCAGTTACATTAAGGACACGTACCACTTTATCAACATAGTAAAAAAACTGCACATTCCTGACAACTCCATTCTTTTTACAATTGACATAGACAGTCTATATACAAATATTGACTTCAAAGAAGGCATGCAAGCCATAAAAAATGCATTTCGGAAACACCCAAACAAAAAAAGACCAGAAAAAGAATTATTACAGTTATTAGAGATTAATTTGACCAAAAATGACTTCACATTTAATGGAGAATTTTTCCTGCAAATTAAAGGTACAGCTATGGGGAAGAAATTTGCTCCCGCATATGCAAACATCTTTATGGCTGAATGGGAGGAGTCAGCCCTAAAAACATGTCCTAAAAAACCTCTGTACTACTACAGGTTTTTAGATGACATCTGGGGGGTGTGGCCTCATACGAGAGAGGACTTTGACACATTTTTGAACACGCTGAATAATCACAGTGAATCAATCAAGCTAAAATCAACCAGCAGTTTGACCTCTGTCGATTTCTTGGACACCACCACTTTTAAGAACGACAGGTTCAAGGAGACCCACACACTAGCGATCAAAGTGTTCTTTAAAGAGACAGACACCCACGCTCTGCTCTATAAAACTAGCTTCCACCCAAAGCACACCTATGCAGGCTTGATTAAGTCACAATTGTTGAGGTTTCACAGAATTTGCACTGAAGAGGAAGATTTTAATTCGGCAGTCAGAGTGCTGTTTCGAGCTTTGTCCACCAGAGGGTACTCTAGGACCTTCCTTAGAAAATGCAGAAGGTCATTTCAGCAAACTAGACCACCAGTAGTAACTTGTAACCTTCCATTTGTGACGACATTTTCCCCGTCAACTGTTGAACTAATTAGACAAAGTAAGAGGAACTTTCAAAAACACATTACAGGAACATCAACATTACAAAACTATAGCATTATTGCTGCATTCAGGAAAAACAAGAATTTACAGGATCTCCTGGTAAAAGCGAAAATTAAACCCCTCTTTGACCCTAAAACCAGAGTACAGGGCCAGTATTTTAAACACCAAAACTGGTTCACTAATCGGTACACAAAAGAGGTCTTTCAGACAATGACCCGTGGCAGTCTAAAGTCCAAAAATTGTATATATCTGATTTCTTGTAAAAAGTGTGGTTTACAGTATGTGGGTGAAACGGGGAACACCATTTCTACTCGATTCACTCAACACAAATACAACATACTGAAGAGGAAAAAGATGGAGACACCTTTTGTGAAACACTTCCTATTACATGGATGGAAATCTGTTTTAACGACTGTCATTGAGTGTAACCCCAGGTGGAACATTTCCCAGAGGAAAAGGGCTGAAAGGATCTGGATTGCCAGACTGGATACAAGACATCCTAAAGGCTTGAATGAGAGGTAGGTGCTTCAGGATGTGAGGTAGTGATGGACAGTGCACAGATCACCTTGCTGGCTTCCAGCATAGTGATCACAATCCCCTAACACCTAACCAGCCCGTGCCTCCTGCCTCATATCTCTGTTGCTCTGCTCCTCTCATGTAGCCTGCCCTGCTTTCTTGCCCTAATCTCAACCACTCCCTCTCCTCGCCTAAACCTAACTATTCGACCCCCTGCCTAAACCTAACCATTCGACCCCCCGCCTAAGCCTAACCATTCGGCCAACGCCTAAACCTAACCATTCGACCCCCCCGCCTAAACCTAACCATTCGGCCCTCCCGCCTAAGCCTAACCATTCGGCTCCCGCCTGGACCTGACCGTTCGTATATGTACACATGTGTGTATATATATATGTATATGTATGTGTATATATATGTGTGTAGGTATGTATGTGTATGCAGGTGGGTGTATGGGCATATTTACGTGTGTGTGTGTGTTTATGGCGGCTCATGTAGCATGTCTGACTGGGCCTGATCGGGCACTCAGTACTACATAGAGTGGAACACACTGGAACGTCCAGATGCATGTACATGCAGGTTTGGTTTTGGAGCAGTCCATGTGGCATCACTTCCCAGACCGCAGGAGGTGGGCGGTGACAAATGGATGGAGGACGGCACGGCTTCAGGTCGAAGATGTTTCTGCGGACAAATGGATGTGGGAGTACATTTGAAACAATTCGTAAAACATGACTCATCAGATCTCAATGGACAATCAGTTAGGCATCAAACATGCCACGGTTTAATGTCTAAAGTGTATGCGCATATGTGTATGATAATAGTTGTGTGCACTTGAAACAGGGCATATAACATGACTCATCAGATCTCACTGGACAATCAGTTAGGCATCAAACATGCCACGGGGTAATGTCTAAAGTGTATGCGCATATGTGTATGAGAATAATTGGGTGCACTTGAAACAATTCATATAACATGACTCATCAGATCTCACTGGACAATCAGTTAGGCATCAAACATGCCACGGTGTAATGTCTAAAGTGTATACATATGTGTATGATAATAGCTGTGTGCATTTGAAAAAGTGCATACAACATGACTCATCAGATCTCACTGGACAATCAGTTAGGCATCAAACATGCCACGGTTTAATGTCTAAAGTGTATGCATATGTGTATGATAATAGCTGTGTGCATTTGAAACAAGTGCATATAACATGACTCATCAGATCTCACTGGACAATCAGTTAGGCATCAAACATGCCACGGTGTAATGTCTAAAGTGTATACATATGTGTATGATAATAGCTGTGTGCATTTGAAACAAGTGCATATAACATGACTCATCAGATCTCACTGGACAATCAGTTAGGCATCAAACATGCCACGGTTCAATGCATAAAGTGTATACATATGTGTATGATAATAGTTGTGTACATTTGAAACAGTGCAGAGAACATGACTCATCAGATCTCACTGGACAATCAGTTAGGCATCAAACATGCCACGGTGTAATGTCTAAAGTGTATGCATATGTGTATGATAATAGCTGTGTGCATTTGAAAAAGTGCATATAACATGACTCATCAGATCTCACTGGACAATCAGTTAGGCATCAAACATGCCACGGTTCAATGTCTAAAGTGTATGCGCATATGTGTATGAGAATAATTGGGTGCACTTGAAACAATTCATATAACATGACTCATCAGATCTCACTGGACAATCAGTTAGGCATCAAACATGCCACGGTTTAATGCATAAAGTGTATACATATGTGTATGAGAATAGCTGTGTGCATTTGAAACAAGTGCATATAACATGACTCATCAGATCTCACGGGACAATCAGTTAGGCATCAAACATGCCACGGTTTAATGCATAAAGTGTATACATATGTGTATGATAATAGTTGTGTACATTTGAAACAGTGCAGAGAACATGACTCATCAGATCTCACTGGACAATCAGTTAGGCATCAAATATGTCATGGCTGCTTAGTCAGATGGCCTACTGATTGGTCCTTGGAACAAAATGGCTGAGCCCAGGGGCGCCAGACCATAGGAACTTCGCATCACAGCCCATCCTCCCTTTTCCACAACATGGCCGATGCTACAACAGCGTCCGACATCGTTCCGTAACTATACAGTTATTCTACAAAGAACAAGTAGCCTGAAGAAGGTTCTTCTTAGAACCGAAACGTCGCGATTAATTTACTTGTTCAAAATATGGTTCACCTGAACAGAAAATAAAAGGTAAAACAACTCTTGTAAACTTTTTTCTGAGCCACATGCTAACGAGGCTAAGCTAAGCTAACCTAGCCTCACCATGTTCCACCACGGCCGTGACCGCGGCGAGGACGTGGACGGTTGTCAACTACGGGAGAGGCCGCAGACAGCGGAGCCAGCGCCCGAGGTCACCCACCAGACCTGCGTCCCCTCGCCGACGTCGGGACCCTTCATACAACCACCACAGGTACCCAGCAGACGGCCGCAGCCGCGGGGATCCATCAGACGTCGGTCACCGCGAGGATCCATCAGATGTCCGCCGCCGCCGCGGGTATCCATCAGACGTTCGTCACCGCGAGGATCCATCAGACGTCGTCCGCCGCCGCGGGGATCCATCAGACGTCCGCCGCCGCGGATATACAGCGGATGTCCGCCGCAGGTATCCAGCGGACATCCGCCGGAGGGATCCATCAGACGTCCGCCGCAGACATCCATCGGACGTCCGCCATCACGGGCATCCATCGGACGTCCACCACCGCAGGGATCCATCAGATGTCCCCCGCAGGTGTCCACCAGACGTCCGCCGGAGGGATCCATCAGACGGCCGCCGCAGGACGTATGCCTCCGTCACGAGGACCGGACTCGGACCCGACGGGGACCGCCCTTCTCGGCGCCGTAACTATAATGGCAGAGAAGCAAACTATAAGACACAATTCGTGGACCGCAGGACCGTCCAGAGACCGGCGGAGTACCGGTCCAACATGCCACGTAATAAACGTAAGATCGACCACACACACAACACAGGTCAGCAACAGCTACAACACAATGAAAGCCATCAGAATAGACCCAGATCCGATGATCCAGACTTTGGGCTTAAATGCCGCATTCTACACAGAGTGATTAAAACAGCGCATCACCTCACAAATGTGAGTGCAGACCAGCCGCCCCGCACAATTAACAGAGTGATTAATCAGCTATCCACGCTAATTAAACCCGCGGTACCGAATGCCGACACCCAGAGGCTAATTGAAGGAAATGCTAAAAACTGGGCCCACACCACACTGATTATACTTCAGGACCATTATGAAAACGTCATAAAGAGTGAGATAGATAAACTTTATAAACTCTCACCTCACGATTGGAGCGGCCCCTTTGAAGTAGCCTCAGCCTGGGCGAAGAGAAACCTCGGTAGCAGATTAGCACCCGACACACTGGCCGAGGCTAGAGGCGTTGTTGGGGAGACACTTCTCATCCTGCATGCGGGGGACAGTCCTTCACCGACGACCAGAACTGCAGCGGTCCAAAATGGCACCGTGCTGCACCCAGAGCTACAGGCTCCACCTAACGGAGCTACAAATGCGTCGGTGGCTGACGTCACACGCTCAGTCACAGCGGAGGTACATGGGGCACCAACCAACACGGTTCCTCTGACGCCCGTTACACCACCACACAGAGTGGTCCCATCCGTCCAGGAAACACAGGCCCTTAGTAGACCTGCAGACAGCCTAACACAAGGGACTGACATGGTTCTGGACACTACTCCGATGCCCCTGTCAGACATTTGGCCCCTCTCACAACATAGTGAGAACACACAAAACATAGTTCCACCTACACCGACTCCTCAACAGCTCCATCCACAATCACAAAGACCACTAAGACTGTTTACCAGGAGGACAGCTAGTCCACGAGAGGCCCCCCCGGCCCCCCTGCTTCTTCTTCGGGCCCCCCCACACCACAATGGATGTGTGGCTTCCATAACGAGCTCCATCATGGAGCTCTCACAGCAGGAGCTGGATCCACTAGTGGATGAGGAAGACGGAGAGCCGCACCCTCCTGTTCCAGACAGCGTGCAGTCCACCAGACCGACGACCGGCAGTCTTCAAACAGCGGTGCAGACTCGACTGGATTCGACTCCAAGAGGGACGGTCATCACACCACAGTCACTGATGTTACACCGACCTACGAAACATCTCACCACTTCGAGAAAGTTGCAAGATTGGAGCCTCACGGTTGGCAAAAAATGGCTAATCATGGGTGACTCAAATACCAACAGATTCCCACCACACAACAATCCAGATCTACAAATTGACGCCTTCCCAGGTGCCACCTTCAGAAACGCAGAAGAGCTACTGGACAAAGCCAGATCCACAGCCACGGTGGAAAAAATCATCCTGGCCTTTGGCCTAAACAACCGTGTCCAAAAGACCAAAGAGACAGCTATCAAACAGCTGCAGAGAGCGCTTAAGTTGGCCCAAGAGAAGTTTCCGTGGGCGGAAATTTTCATTCCACAGATCAACTTCTCCCCCAATCTTCCAACGAGAGAGAAAATGCGTCTCACACACCTGAACGCGTACATCTCTGACCTGGGTGAGTATATTCCGTCTCTACCAAGCACTGACTTTAAAACAGGACCAGATAACCTGCACTGGACTTATGACACAGCTCAGCGCATGCTGGACCACTGGTGCACTTACTTAAACTAATTGTCCCCATAAACCTGCCTCCACAGGAGGGGGATAAGACTGTTATTAATTTAACAAAAAACTTTAAGTTAACTGCACCACAATTTGCTCTGCTTAACAAAGGCTTGAACTTTATCCCCACAAAGGGCACAAACAAAGACATTAAGGAACAAAGCCGTTATGATACTCAGCAATACCATAGGAAGCTGAAACTGGCAGCTTATTATGAACATGCAAAAGACTCTGAACCGCTGCCTTTCATTCAGAAATCAGTCTGGACTCCCCCCCAGGGACAAACACCCAGTGAAATCACGGCTCTCATCAAGGCGGATCTTCAATATTTGGATGCTGAGTTTAGGGTCCATCGTGTACCACCAAACCTGAGTACTGAAGAGGTTAGAGCACTGACAGAACTGAACAGTAACAAACACATCATCATCAAGCCAGCTGATAAAGGCAGTGCTATGGTCATTATGGACAGAGAACAGTATGTATGGGAGGGTTATCGACAACTCAACGACCCCAAATACTACACTAAATTGACCAAACCTATTTATCCAGAAACGATTCCAATCATGAACAAAATTATCCAAACTCTCTATGAGAAAAGGTTTATTAAGGCAAAACAAAAATATTATTTAATGGGCAACTCGGAACCCAGAGCCAGATTATTTTACATGCTGCCCAAAATCCACAAGGATCCAACTAAGTGGAGCAAACCACATGAAATCCCTCCAGGTAGACCCATTGTGTCTGACTGCAGCAGTGAAACATATTACACTGCAGAATACCTGGACTTCTTCCTCAATCCTCTCTCGACCACACACCCCAGTTACATTAAGGACACGTACCACTTTATCAACATAGTAAAAAAACTGCACATTCCTGACAACTCCATTCTTTTTACAATTGACATAGACAGTCTATATACAAATATTGACTTCAAAGAAGGCATGCAAGCCATAAAAAATGCATTTCGGAAACACCCAAACAAAAAAAGACCAGAAAAAGAATTATTACAGTTATTAGAGATTAATTTGACCAAAAATGACTTCACATTTAATGGAGAATTTTTCCTGCAAATTAAAGGTACAGCTATGGGGAAGAAATTTGCTCCCGCATATGCAAACATCTTTATGGCTGAATGGGAGGAGTCAGCCCTAAAAACATGTCCTAAAAAACCTCTGTACTACTACAGGTTTTTAGATGACATCTGGGGGGTGTGGCCTCATACGAGAGAGGACTTTGACACATTTTTGAACACGCTGAATAATCACAGTGAATCAATCAAGCTAAAATCAACCAGCAGTTTGACCTCTGTCGATTTCTTGGACACCACCACTTTTAAGAACGACAGGTTCAAGGAGACCCACACACTAGCGATCAAAGTGTTCTTTAAAGAGACAGACACCCACGCTCTGCTCTATAAAACTAGCTTCCACCCAAAGCACACCTATGCAGGCTTGATTAAGTCACAATTGTTGAGGTTTCACAGAATTTGCACTGAAGAGGAAGATTTTAATTCGGCAGTCAGAGTGCTGTTTCGAGCTTTGTCCACCAGAGGGTACTCTAGGACCTTCCTTAGAAAATGCAGAAGGTCATTTCAGCAAACTAGACCACCAGTAGTAACTTGTAACCTTCCATTTGTGACGACATTTTCCCCGTCAACTGTTGAACTAATTAGACAAAGTAAGAGGAACTTTCAAAAACACATTACAGGAACATCAACATTACAAAACTATAGCATTATTGCTGCATTCAGGAAAAACAAGAATTTACAGGATCTCCTGGTAAAAGCGAAAATTAAACCCCTCTTTGACCCTAAAACCAGAGTACAGGGCCAGTATTTTAAACACCAAAACTGGTTCACTAATCGGTACACAAAAGAGGTCTTTCAGACAATGACCCGTGGCAGTCTAAAGTCCAAAAATTGTATATATCTGATTTCTTGTAAAAAGTGTGGTTTACAGTATGTGGGTGAAACGGGGAACACCATTTCTACTCGATTCACTCAACACAAATACAACATACTGGAGGAAAAAGATGGAGACACCTTTTGTGAAACACTTCCTATTACATGGATGGAAATCTGTTTTAACGACTGTCATTGAGTGTAACCCCAGGTGGAACATTTCCCAGAGGAAAAGGGCTGAAAGGATCTGGATTGCCAGACTGGATACAAGACATCCTAAAGGCTTGAATGAGAGGTAGGTGCTTCAGGATGTGAGGTAGTGATGGACAGTGCACAGATCACCTTGCTGGCTTCCAGCATAGTGATCACAATCCCCTAACACCTAACCAGCCCGTGCCTCCTGCCTCATATCTCTGTTGCTCTGCTCCTCTCATGTAGCCTGCCCTGCTTTCTTGCCCTAATCTCAACCACTCCCTCTCCTCGCCTAAACCTAACTATTCGACCCCCTGCCTAAACCTAACCATTCGACCCCCCGCCTAAGCCTAACCATTCGGCCAACGCCTAAACCTAACCATTCGACCCCCCCCGCCTAAACCTAACCATTCGGCCCCTCCCGCCTAAGCCTAACCATTCGGCTCCCGCCTGGACCTGACCGTTCGTATATGTACACATGTGTGTATATATATATGTATATGTATGTGTATATATATGTGTGTAGGTATGTATGTGTATGCAGGTGGGTGTATGGGCATATTTACGTGTGTGTGTGTGTTTATGGCGGCTCATGTAGCATGTCTGACTGGGCCTGATCGGGCACTCAGTACTACATAGAGTGGAACACACTGGAACGTCCAGATGCATGTACATGCAGGTTTGGTTTTGGAGCAGTCCATGTGGCATCACTTCCCAGACCGCAGGAGGTGGGCGGTGACAAATGGATGGAGGACGGCACGGCTTCAGGTCGAAGATGTTTCTGCGGACAAATGGATGTGGGAGTACATTTGAAACAATTCGTAAAACATGACTCATCAGATCTCAATGGACAATCAGTTAGGCATCAAACATGCCACGGTTTAATGTCTAAAGTGTATGCGCATATGTGTATGATAATAGTTGTGTGCACTTGAAACAGGGCATATAACATGACTCATCAGATCTCACTGGACAATCAGTTAGGCATCAAACATGCCACGGGGTAATGTCTAAAGTGTATGCGCATATGTGTATGAGAATAATTGGGTGCACTTGAAACAATTCATATAACATGACTCATCAGATCTCACTGGACAATCAGTTAGGCATCAAACATGCCACGGTGTAATGTCTAAAGTGTATACATATGTGTATGATAATAGCTGTGTGCATTTGAAAAAGTGCATACAACATGACTCATCAGATCTCACTGGACAATCAGTTAGGCATCAAACATGCCACGGTTTAATGTCTAAAGTGTATGCATATGTGTATGATAATAGCTGTGTGCATTTGAAACAAGTGCATATAACATGACTCATCAGATCTCACTGGACAATCAGTTAGGCATCAAACATGCCACGGTGTAATGTCTAAAGTGTATACATATGTGTATGATAATAGCTGTGTGCATTTGAAACAAGTGCATATAACATGACTCATCAGATCTCACTGGACAATCAGTTAGGCATCAAACATGCCACGGTTCAATGCATAAAGTGTATACATATGTGTATGATAATAGTTGTGTACATTTGAAACAGTGCAGAGAACATGACTCATCAGATCTCACTGGACAATCAGTTAGGCATCAAACATGCCACGGTGTAATGTCTAAAGTGTATGCATATGTGTATGATAATAGCTGTGTGCATTTGAAAAAGTGCATATAACATGACTCATCAGATCTCACTGGACAATCAGTTAGGCATCAAACATGCCACGGTTCAATGTCTAAAGTGTATGCGCATATGTGTATGAGAATAATTGGGTGCACTTGAAACAATTCATATAACATGACTCATCAGATCTCACTGGACAATCAGTTAGGCATCAAACATGCCACGGTTTAATGCATAAAGTGTATACATATGTGTATGAGAATAGCTGTGTGCATTTGAAACAAGTGCATATAACATGACTCATCAGATCTCACGGGACAATCAGTTAGGCATCAAACATGCCACGGTTTAATGCATAAAGTGTATACATATGTGTATGATAATAGTTGTGTACATTTGAAACAGTGCAGAGAACATGACTCATCAGATCTCACTGGACAATCAGTTAGGCATCAAATATGTCATGGCTGCTTAGTCAGATGGCCTACTGATTGGTCCTTGGAACAAAATGGCTGAGCCCAGGGGCGCCAGACCATAGGAACTTCGCATCACAGCCCATCCTCCCTTTTCCACAACATGGCCGATGCTACAACAGCGTCCGACATCGTTCCGTAACTATACAGTTATTCTACAAAGAACAAGTAGCCTGAAGAAGGTTCTTCTTAGAACCGAAACGTCGCGATTAATTTACTTGTTCAAAATATGGTTCACCTGAACAGAAAATAAAAGGTAAAACAACTCTTGTAAACTTTTTTCTGAGCCACATGCTAACGAGGCTAAGCTAAGCTAACCTAGCCTCACCATGTTCCACCACGGCCGTGACCGCGGCGAGGAGTGGACGGTTGTCAACTACGGGAGAGGCCGCAGACAGCGGAGCCAGCGCCCGAGGTCACCCACCAGACCTGCGTCCCCTCGCCGACGTCGGGACCCTTCATACAACCACCACAGGTACCCAGCAGACGGCCGCAGCCGCGGGGATCCATCAGACGTCGGTCACCGCGAGGATCCATCAGATGTCCGCCGCCGCCGCGGGTATCCATCAGACGTTCGTCACCGCGAGGATCCATCAGACGTCGTCCGCCGCCGCGGGGATCCATCAGACGTCCGCCGCCGCGGATATACAGCGGATGTCCGCCGCAGGTATCCAGCGGACATCCGCCGGAGGGATCCATCAGACGTCCGCCGCAGACATCCATCGGACGTCCGCCATCACGGGCATCCATCGGACGTCCACCACCGCAGGGATCCATCAGATGTCCCCCGCAGGTGTCCACCAGACGTCCGCCGGAGGGATCCATCAGACGGCCGCCGCAGGACGTATGCCTCCGTCACGAGGACCGGACTCGGACCCGACGGGGACCGCCCTTCTCGGCGCCGTAACTATAATGGCAGAGAAGCAAACTATAAGACACAATTCGTGGACCGCAGGACCGTCCAGAGACCGGCGGAGTACCGGTCCAACATGCCACGTAATAAACGTAAGATCGACCACACACACAACACAGGTCAGCAACAGCTACAACACAATGAAAGCCATCAGAATAGACCCAGATCCGATGATCCAGACTTTGGGCTTAAATGCCGCATTCTACACAGAGTGATTAAAACAGCGCATCACCTCACAAATGTGAGTGCAGACCAGCCGCCCCGCACAATTAACAGAGTGATTAATCAGCTATCCACGCTAATTAAACCCGCGGTACCGAATGCCGACACCCAGAGGCTAATTGAAGGAAATGCTAAAAACTGGGCCCACACCACACTGATTATACTTCAGGACCATTATGAAAACGTCATAAAGAGTGAGATAGATAAACTTTATAAACTCTCACCTCACGATTGGAGCGGCCCCTTTGAAGTAGCCTCAGCCTGGGCGAAGAGAAACCTCGGTAGCAGATTAGCACCCGACACACTGGCCGAGGCTAGAGGCGTTGTTGGGGAGACACTTCTCATCCTGCATGCGGGGGACAGTCCTTCACCGACGACCAGAACTGCAGCGGTCCAAAATGGCACCGTGCTGCACCCAGAGCTACAGGCTCCACCTAACGGAGCTACAAATGCGTCGGTGGCTGACGTCACACGCTCAGTCACAGCGGAGGTACATGGGGCACCAACCAACACGGTTCCTCTGACGCCCGTTACACCACCACACAGAGTGGTCCCATCCGTCCAGGAAACACAGGCCCTTAGTAGACCTGCAGACAGCCTAACACAAGGGACTGACATGGTTCTGGACACTACTCCGATGCCCCTGTCAGACATTTGGCCCCTCTCACAACATAGTGAGAACACACAAAACATAGTTCCACCTACACCGACTCCTCAACAGCTCCATCCACAATCACAAAGACCACTAAGACTGTTTACCAGGAGGACAGCTAGTCCACGAGAGGCCCCCCCGGCCCCCCTGCTTCTTCTTCGGGCCCCCCCACACCACAATGGATGTGTGGCTTCCATAACGAGCTCCATCATGGAGCTCTCACAGCAGGAGCTGGATCCACTAGTGGATGAGGAAGACGGAGAGCCGCACCCTCCTGTTCCAGACAGCGTGCAGTCCACCAGACCGACGACCGGCAGTCTTCAAACAGCGGTGCAGACTCGACTGGATTCGACTCCAAGAGGGACGGTCATCACACCACAGTCACTGATGTTACACCGACCTACGAAACATCTCACCACTTCGAGAAAGTTGCAAGATTGGAGCCTCACGGTTGGCAAAAAATGGCTAATCATGGGTGACTCAAATACCAACAGATTCCCACCACACAACAATCCAGATCTACAAATTGACGCCTTCCCAGGTGCCACCTTCAGAAACGCAGAAGAGCTACTGGACAAAGCCAGATCCACAGCCACGGTGGAAAAAATCATCCTGGCCTTTGGCCTAAACAACCGTGTCCAAAAGACCAAAGAGACAGCTATCAAACAGCTGCAGAGAGCGCTTAAGTTGGCCCAAGAGAAGTTTCCGTGGGCGGAAATTTTCATTCCACAGATCAACTTCTCCCCCAATCTTCCAACGAGAGAGAAAATGCGTCTCACACACCTGAACGCGTACATCTCTGACCTGGGTGAGTATATTCCGTCTCTACCAAGCACTGACTTTAAAACAGGACCAGATAACCTGCACTGGACTTATGACACAGCTCAGCGCATGCTGGACCACTGGTGCACTTACTTAAACTAATTGTCCCCATAAACCTGCCTCCACAGGAGGGGGATAAGACTGTTATTAATTTAACAAAAAACTTTAAGTTAACTGCACCACAATTTGCTCTGCTTAACAAAGGCTTGAACTTTATCCCCACAAAGGGCACAAACAAAGACATTAAGGAACAAAGCCGTTATGATACTCAGCAATACCATAGGAAGCTGAAACTGGCAGCTTATTATGAACATGCAAAAGACTCTGAACCGCTGCCTTTCATTCAGAAATCAGTCTGGACTCCCCCCCAGGGACAAACACCCAGTGAAATCACGGCTCTCATCAAGGCGGATCTTCAATATTTGGATGCTGAGTTTAGGGTCCATCGTGTACCACCAAACCTGAGTACTGAAGAGGTTAGAGCACTGACAGAACTGAACAGTAACAAACACATCATCATCAAGCCAGCTGATAAAGGCAGTGCTATGGTCATTATGGACAGAGAACAGTATGTATGGGAGGGTTATCGACAACTCAACGACCCCAAATACTACACTAAATTGACCAAACCTATTTATCCAGAAACGATTCCAATCATGAACAAAATTATCCAAACTCTCTATGAGAAAAGGTTTATTAAGGCAAAACAAAAATATTATTTAATGGGCAACTCGGAACCCAGAGCCAGATTATTTTACATGCTGCCCAAAATCCACAAGGATCCAACTAAGTGGAGCAAACCACATGAAATCCCTCCAGGTAGACCCATTGTGTCTGACTGCAGCAGTGAAACATATTACACTGCAGAATACCTGGACTTCTTCCTCAATCCTCTCTCGACCACACACCCCAGTTACATTAAGGACACGTACCACTTTATCAACATAGTAAAAAAACTGCACATTCCTGACAACTCCATTCTTTTTACAATTGACATAGACAGTCTATATACAAATATTGACTTCAAAGAAGGCATGCAAGCCATAAAAAATGCATTTCGGAAACACCCAAACAAAAAAAGACCAGAAAAAGAATTATTACAGTTATTAGAGATTAATTTGACCAAAAATGACTTCACATTTAATGGAGAATTTTTCCTGCAAATTAAAGGTACAGCTATGGGGAAGAAATTTGCTCCCGCATATGCAAACATCTTTATGGCTGAATGGGAGGAGTCAGCCCTAAAAACATGTCCTAAAAAACCTCTGTACTACTACAGGTTTTTAGATGACATCTGGGGGGTGTGGCCTCATACGAGAGAGGACTTTGACACATTTTTGAACACGCTGAATAATCACAGTGAATCAATCAAGCTAAAATCAACCAGCAGTTTGACCTCTGTCGATTTCTTGGACACCACCACTTTTAAGAACGACAGGTTCAAGGAGACCCACACACTAGCGATCAAAGTGTTCTTTAAAGAGACAGACACCCACGCTCTGCTCTATAAAACTAGCTTCCACCCAAAGCACACCTATGCAGGCTTGATTAAGTCACAATTGTTGAGGTTTCACAGAATTTGCACTGAAGAGGAAGATTTTAATTCGGCAGTCAGAGTGCTGTTTCGAGCTTTGTCCACCAGAGGGTACTCTAGGACCTTCCTTAGAAAATGCAGAAGGTCATTTCAGCAAACTAGACCACCAGTAGTAACTTGTAACCTTCCATTTGTGACGACATTTTCCCCGTCAACTGTTGAACTAATTAGACAAAGTAAGAGGAACTTTCAAAAACACATTACAGGAACATCAACATTACAAAACTATAGCATTATTGCTGCATTCAGGAAAAACAAGAATTTACAGGATCTCCTGGTAAAAGCGAAAATTAAACCCCTCTTTGACCCTAAAACCAGAGTACAGGGCCAGTATTTTAAACACCAAAACTGGTTCACTAATCGGTACACAAAAGAGGTCTTTCAGACAATGACCCGTGGCAGTCTAAAGTCCAAAAATTGTATATATCTGATTTCTTGTAAAAAGTGTGGTTTACAGTATGTGGGTGAAACGGGGAACACCATTTCTACTCGATTCACTCAACACAAATACAACATACTGAAGAGGAAAAAGATGGAGACACCTTTTGTGAAACACTTCCTATTACATGGATGGAAATCTGTTTTAACGACTGTCATTGAGTGTAACCCCAGGTGGAACATTTCCCAGAGGAAAAGGGCTGAAAGGATCTGGATTGCCAGACTGGATACAAGACATCCTAAAGGCTTGAATGAGAGGTAGGTGCTTCAGGATGTGAGGTAGTGATGGACAGTGCACAGATCACCTTGCTGGCTTCCAGCATAGTGATCACAATCCCCTAACACCTAACCAGCCCGTGCCTCCTGCCTCATATCTCTGTTGCTCTGCTCCTCTCATGTAGCCTGCCCTGCTTTCTTGCCCTAATCTCAACCACTCCCTCTCCTCGCCTAAACCTAACTATTCGACCCCCTGCCTAAACCTAACCATTCGACCCCCCGCCTAAGCCTAACCATTCGGCCAACGCCTAAACCTAACCATTCGACCCCCCCGCCTAAACCTAACCATTCGGCCCTCCCGCCTAAGCCTAACCATTCGGCTCCCGCCTGGACCTGACCGTTCGTATATGTACACATGTGTGTATATATATATGTATATGTATGTGTATATATATGTGTGTAGGTATGTATGTGTATGCAGGTGGGTGTATGGGCATATTTACGTGTGTGTGTGTGTTTATGGCGGCTCATGTAGCATGTCTGACTGGGCCTGATCGGGCACTCAGTACTACATAGAGTGGAACACACTGGAACGTCCAGATGCATGTACATGCAGGTTTGGTTTTGGAGCAGTCCATGTGGCATCACTTCCCAGACCGCAGGAGGTGGGCGGTGACAAATGGATGGAGGACGGCACGGCTTCAGGTCGAAGATGTTTCTGCGGACAAATGGATGTGGGAGTACATTTGAAACAATTCGTAAAACATGACTCATCAGATCTCAATGGACAATCAGTTAGGCATCAAACATGCCACGGTTTAATGTCTAAAGTGTATGCGCATATGTGTATGATAATAGTTGTGTGCACTTGAAACAGGGCATATAACATGACTCATCAGATCTCACTGGACAATCAGTTAGGCATCAAACATGCCACGGGGTAATGTCTAAAGTGTATGCGCATATGTGTATGAGAATAATTGGGTGCACTTGAAACAATTCATATAACATGACTCATCAGATCTCACTGGACAATCAGTTAGGCATCAAACATGCCACGGTGTAATGTCTAAAGTGTATACATATGTGTATGATAATAGCTGTGTGCATTTGAAAAAGTGCATACAACATGACTCATCAGATCTCACTGGACAATCAGTTAGGCATCAAACATGCCACGGTTTAATGTCTAAAGTGTATGCATATGTGTATGATAATAGCTGTGTGCATTTGAAACAAGTGCATATAACATGACTCATCAGATCTCACTGGACAATCAGTTAGGCATCAAACATGCCACGGTGTAATGTCTAAAGTGTATACATATGTGTATGATAATAGCTGTGTGCATTTGAAACAAGTGCATATAACATGACTCATCAGATCTCACTGGACAATCAGTTAGGCATCAAACATGCCACGGTTCAATGCATAAAGTGTATACATATGTGTATGATAATAGTTGTGTACATTTGAAACAGTGCAGAGAACATGACTCATCAGATCTCACTGGACAATCAGTTAGGCATCAAACATGCCACGGTGTAATGTCTAAAGTGTATGCATATGTGTATGATAATAGCTGTGTGCATTTGAAAAAGTGCATATAACATGACTCATCAGATCTCACTGGACAATCAGTTAGGCATCAAACATGCCACGGTTCAATGTCTAAAGTGTATGCGCATATGTGTATGAGAATAATTGGGTGCACTTGAAACAATTCATATAACATGACTCATCAGATCTCACTGGACAATCAGTTAGGCATCAAACATGCCACGGTTTAATGCATAAAGTGTATACATATGTGTATGAGAATAGCTGTGTGCATTTGAAACAAGTGCATATAACATGACTCATCAGATCTCACGGGACAATCAGTTAGGCATCAAACATGCCACGGTTTAATGCATAAAGTGTATACATATGTGTATGATAATAGTTGTGTACATTTGAAACAGTGCAGAGAACATGACTCATCAGATCTCACTGGACAATCAGTTAGGCATCAAATATGTCATGGCTGCTTAGTCAGATGGCCTACTGATTGGTCCTTGGAACAAAATGGCTGAGCCCAGGGGCGCCAGACCATAGGAACTTCGCATCACAGCCCATCCTCCCTTTTCCACAACATGGCCGATGCTACAACAGCGTCCGACATCGTTCCGTAACTATACAGTTATTCTACAAAGAACAAGTAGCCTGAAGAAGGTTCTTCTTAGAACCGAAACGTCGCGATTAATTTACTTGTTCAAAATATGGTTCACCTGAACAGAAAATAAAAGGTAAAACAACTCTTGTAAACTTTTTTCTGAGCCACATGCTAACGAGGCTAAGCTAAGCTAACCTAGCCTCACCATGTTCCACCACGGCCGTGACCGCGGCGAGGAGTGGACGGTTGTCAACTACGGGAGAGGCCGCAGACAGCGGAGCCAGCGCCCGAGGTCACCCACCAGACCTGCGTCCCCTCGCCGACGTCGGGACCCTTCATACAACCACCACAGGTACCCAGCAGACGGCCGCAGCCGCGGGGATCCATCAGACGTCGGTCACCGCGAGGATCCATCAGATGTCCGCCGCCGCCGCGGGTATCCATCAGACGTTCGTCACCGCGAGGATCCATCAGACGTCGTCCGCCGCCGCGGGGATCCATCAGACGTCCGCCGCCGCGGATATACAGCGGATGTCCGCCGCAGGTATCCAGCGGACATCCGCCGGAGGGATCCATCAGACGTCCGCCGCAGACATCCATCGGACGTCCGCCATCACGGGCATCCATCGGACGTCCACCACCGCAGGGATCCATCAGATGTCCCCCGCAGGTGTCCACCAGACGTCCGCCGGAGGGATCCATCAGACGGCCGCCGCAGGACGTATGCCTCCGTCACGAGGACCGGACTCGGACCCGACGGGGACCGCCCTTCTCGGCGCCGTAACTATAATGGCAGAGAAGCAAACTATAAGACACAATTCGTGGACCGCAGGACCGTCCAGAGACCGGCGGAGTACCGGTCCAACATGCCACGTAATAAACGTAAGATCGACCACACACACAACACAGGTCAGCAACAGCTACAACACAATGAAAGCCATCAGAATAGACCCAGATCCGATGATCCAGACTTTGGGCTTAAATGCCGCATTCTACACAGAGTGATTAAAACAGCGCATCACCTCACAAATGTGAGTGCAGACCAGCCGCCCCGCACAATTAACAGAGTGATTAATCAGCTATCCACGCTAATTAAACCCGCTGGTACCGAATGCCGACACCCAGAGGCTAATTGAAGGAAATGCTAAAAACTGGGCCCACACCACACTGATTATACTTCAGGACCATTATGAAAACGTCATAAAGAGTGAGATAGATAAACTTTATAAACTCTCACCTCACGATTGGAGCGGCCCCTTTGAAGTAGCCTCAGCCTGGGCGAAGAGAAACCTCGGTAGCAGATTAGCACCCGACACACTGGCCGAGGCTAGAGGCGTTGTTGGGGAGACACTTCTCATCCTGCATGCGGGGGACAGTCCTTCACCGACGACCAGAACTGCAGCGGTCCAAAATGGCACCGTGCTGCACCCAGAGCTACAGGCTCCACCTAACGGAGCTACAAATGCGTCGGTGGCTGACGTCACACGCTCAGTCACAGCGGAGGTACATGGGGCACCAACCAACACGGTTCCTCTGACGCCCGTTACACCACCACACAGAGTGGTCCCATCCGTCCAGGAAACACAGGCCCTTAGTAGACCTGCAGACAGCCTAACACAAGGGACTGACATGGTTCTGGACACTACTCCGATGCCCCTGTCAGACATTTGGCCCCTCTCACAACATAGTGAGAACACACAAAACATAGTTCCACCTACACCGACTCCTCAACAGCTCCATCCACAATCACAAAGACCACTAAGACTGTTTACCAGGAGGACAGCTAGTCCACGAGAGGCCCCCCCGGCCCCCCTGCTTCTTCTTCGGGCCCCCCCACACCACAATGGATGTGTGGCTTCCATAACGAGCTCCATCATGGAGCTCTCACAGCAGGAGCTGGATCCACTAGTGGATGAGGAAGACGGAGAGCCGCACCCTCCTGTTCCAGACAGCGTGCAGTCCACCAGACCGACGACCGGCAGTCTTCAAACAGCGGTGCAGACTCGACTGGATTCGACTCCAAGAGGGACGGTCATCACACCACAGTCACTGATGTTACACCGACCTACGAAACATCTCACCACTTCGAGAAAGTTGCAAGATTGGAGCCTCACGGTTGGCAAAAAATGGCTAATCATGGGTGACTCAAATACCAACAGATTCCCACCACACAACAATCCAGATCTACAAATTGACGCCTTCCCAGGTGCCACCTTCAGAAACGCAGAAGAGCTACTGGACAAAGCCAGATCCACAGCCACGGTGGAAAAAATCATCCTGGCCTTTGGCCTAAACAACCGTGTCCAAAAGACCAAAGAGACAGCTATCAAACAGCTGCAGAGAGCGCTTAAGTTGGCCCAAGAGAAGTTTCCGTGGGCGGAAATTTTCATTCCACAGATCAACTTCTCCCCCAATCTTCCAACGAGAGAGAAAATGCGTCTCACACACCTGAACGCGTACATCTCTGACCTGGGTGAGTATATTCCGTCTCTACCAAGCACTGACTTTAAAACAGGACCAGATAACCTGCACTGGACTTATGACACAGCTCAGCGCATGCTGGACCACTGGTGCACTTACTTAAACTAATTGTCCCCATAAACCTGCCTCCACAGGAGGGGGATAAGACTGTTATTAATTTAACAAAAAACTTTAAGTTAACTGCACCACAATTTGCTCTGCTTAACAAAGGCTTGAACTTTATCCCCACAAAGGGCACAAACAAAGACATTAAGGAACAAAGCCGTTATGATACTCAGCAATACCATAGGAAGCTGAAACTGGCAGCTTATTATGAACATGCAAAAGACTCTGAACCGCTGCCTTTCATTCAGAAATCAGTCTGGACTCCCCCCCAGGGACAAACACCCAGTGAAATCACGGCTCTCATCAAGGCGGATCTTCAATATTTGGATGCTGAGTTTAGGGTCCATCGTGTACCACCAAACCTGAGTACTGAAGAGGTTAGAGCACTGACAGAACTGAACAGTAACAAACACATCATCATCAAGCCAGCTGATAAAGGCAGTGCTATGGTCATTATGGACAGAGAACAGTATGTATGGGAGGGTTATCGACAACTCAACGACCCCAAATACTACACTAAATTGACCAAACCTATTTATCCAGAAACGATTCCAATCATGAACAAAATTATCCAAACTCTCTATGAGAAAAGGTTTATTAAGGCAAAACAAAAATATTATTTAATGGGCAACTCGGAACCCAGAGCCAGATTATTTTACATGCTGCCCAAAATCCACAAGGATCCAACTAAGTGGAGCAAACCACATGAAATCCCTCCAGGTAGACCCATTGTGTCTGACTGCAGCAGTGAAACATATTACACTGCAGAATACCTGGACTTCTTCCTCAATCCTCTCTCGACCACACACCCCAGTTACATTAAGGACACGTACCACTTTATCAACATAGTAAAAAAACTGCACATTCCTGACAACTCCATTCTTTTTACAATTGACATAGACAGTCTATATACAAATATTGACTTCAAAGAAGGCATGCAAGCCATAAAAAATGCATTTCGGAAACACCCAAACAAAAAAAGACCAGAAAAAGAATTATTACAGTTATTAGAGATTAATTTGACCAAAAATGACTTCACATTTAATGGAGAATTTTTCCTGCAAATTAAAGGTACAGCTATGGGGAAGAAATTTGCTCCCGCATATGCAAACATCTTTATGGCTGAATGGGAGGAGTCAGCCCTAAAAACATGTCCTAAAAAACCTCTGTACTACTACAGGTTTTTAGATGACATCTGGGGGGTGTGGCCTCATACGAGAGAGGACTTTGACACATTTTTGAACACGCTGAATAATCACAGTGAATCAATCAAGCTAAAATCAACCAGCAGTTTGACCTCTGTCGATTTCTTGGACACCACCACTTTTAAGAACGACAGGTTCAAGGAGACCCACACACTAGCGATCAAAGTGTTCTTTAAAGAGACAGACACCCACGCTCTGCTCTATAAAACTAGCTTCCACCCAAAGCACACCTATGCAGGCTTGATTAAGTCACAATTGTTGAGGTTTCACAGAATTTGCACTGAAGAGGAAGATTTTAATTCGGCAGTCAGAGTGCTGTTTCGAGCTTTGTCCACCAGAGGGTACTCTAGGACCTTCCTTAGAAAATGCAGAAGGTCATTTCAGCAAACTAGACCACCAGTAGTAACTTGTAACCTTCCATTTGTGACGACATTTTCCCCGTCAACTGTTGAACTAATTAGACAAAGTAAGAGGAACTTTCAAAAACACATTACAGGAACATCAACATTACAAAACTATAGCATTATTGCTGCATTCAGGAAAAACAAGAATTTACAGGATCTCCTGGTAAAAGCGAAAATTAAACCCCTCTTTGACCCTAAAACCAGAGTACAGGGCCAGTATTTTAAACACCAAAACTGGTTCACTAATCGGTACACAAAAGAGGTCTTTCAGACAATGACCCGTGGCAGTCTAAAGTCCAAAAATTGTATATATCTGATTTCTTGTAAAAAGTGTGGTTTACAGTATGTGGGTGAAACGGGGAACACCATTTCTACTCGATTCACTCAACACAAATACAACATACTGAAGAGGAAAAAGATGGAGACACCTTTTGTGAAACACTTCCTATTACATGGATGGAAATCTGTTTTAACGACTGTCATTGAGTGTAACCCCAGGTGGAACATTTCCCAGAGGAAAAGGGCTGAAAGGATCTGGATTGCCAGACTGGATACAAGACATCCTAAAGGCTTGAATGAGAGGTAGGTGCTTCAGGATGTGAGGTAGTGATGGACAGTGCACAGATCACCTTGCTGGCTTCCAGCATAGTGATCACAATCCCCTAACACCTAACCAGCCCGTGCCTCCTGCCTCATATCTCTGTTGCTCTGCTCCTCTCATGTAGCCTGCCCTGCTTTCTTGCCCTAATCTCAACCACTCCCTCTCCTCGCCTAAACCTAACTATTCGACCCCCTGCCTAAACCTAACCATTCGACCCCCCGCCTAAGCCTAACCATTCGGCCAACGCCTAAACCTAACCATTCGACCCCCCCGCCTAAACCTAACCATTCGGCCCTCCCGCCTAAGCCTAACCATTCGGCTCCCGCCTGGACCTGACCGTTCGTATATGTACACATGTGTGTATATATATATGTATATGTATGTGTATATATATGTGTGTAGGTATGTATGTGTATGCAGGTGGGTGTATGGGCATATTTACGTGTGTGTGTGTGTTTATGGCGGCTCATGTAGCATGTCTGACTGGGCCTGATCGGGCACTCAGTACTACATAGAGTGGAACACACTGGAACGTCCAGATGCATGTACATGCAGGTTTGGTTTTGGAGCAGTCCATGTGGCATCACTTCCCAGACCGCAGGAGGTGGGCGGTGACAAATGGATGGAGGACGGCACGGCTTCAGGTCGAAGATGTTTCTGCGGACAAATGGATGTGGGAGTACATTTGAAACAATTCGTAAAACATGACTCATCAGATCTCAATGGACAATCAGTTAGGCATCAAACATGCCACGGTTTAATGTCTAAAGTGTATGCGCATATGTGTATGATAATAGTTGTGTGCACTTGAAACAGGGCATATAACATGACTCATCAGATCTCACTGGACAATCAGTTAGGCATCAAACATGCCACGGGGTAATGTCTAAAGTGTATGCGCATATGTGTATGAGAATAATTGGGTGCACTTGAAACAATTCATATAACATGACTCATCAGATCTCACTGGACAATCAGTTAGGCATCAAACATGCCACGGTGTAATGTCTAAAGTGTATACATATGTGTATGATAATAGCTGTGTGCATTTGAAAAAGTGCATACAACATGACTCATCAGATCTCACTGGACAATCAGTTAGGCATCAAACATGCCACGGTTTAATGTCTAAAGTGTATGCATATGTGTATGATAATAGCTGTGTGCATTTGAAACAAGTGCATATAACATGACTCATCAGATCTCACTGGACAATCAGTTAGGCATCAAACATGCCACGGTGTAATGTCTAAAGTGTATACATATGTGTATGATAATAGCTGTGTGCATTTGAAACAAGTGCATATAACATGACTCATCAGATCTCACTGGACAATCAGTTAGGCATCAAACATGCCACGGTTCAATGCATAAAGTGTATACATATGTGTATGATAATAGTTGTGTACATTTGAAACAGTGCAGAGAACATGACTCATCAGATCTCACTGGACAATCAGTTAGGCATCAAACATGCCACGGTGTAATGTCTAAAGTGTATGCATATGTGTATGATAATAGCTGTGTGCATTTGAAAAAGTGCATATAACATGACTCATCAGATCTCACTGGACAATCAGTTAGGCATCAAACATGCCACGGTTCAATGTCTAAAGTGTATGCGCATATGTGTATGAGAATAATTGGGTGCACTTGAAACAATTCATATAACATGACTCATCAGATCTCACTGGACAATCAGTTAGGCATCAAACATGCCACGGTTTAATGCATAAAGTGTATACATATGTGTATGAGAATAGCTGTGTGCATTTGAAACAAGTGCATATAACATGACTCATCAGATCTCACGGGACAATCAGTTAGGCATCAAACATGCCACGGTTTAATGCATAAAGTGTATACATATGTGTATGATAATAGTTGTGTACATTTGAAACAGTGCAGAGAACATGACTCATCAGATCTCACTGGACAATCAGTTAGGCATCAAATATGTCATGGCTGCTTAGTCAGATGGCCTACTGATTGGTCCTTGGAACAAAATGGCTGAGCCCAGGGGCGCCAGACCATAGGAACTTCGCATCACAGCCCATCCTCCCTTTTCCACAACATGGCCGATGCTACAACAGCGTCCGACATCGTTCCGTAACTATACAGTTATTCTACAAAGAACAAGTAGCCTGAAGAAGGTTCTTCTTAGAACCGAAACGTCGCGATTAATTTACTTGTTCAAAATATGGTTCACCTGAACAGAAAATAAAAGGTAAAACAACTCTTGTAAACTTTTTTCTGAGCCACATGCTAACGAGGCTAAGCTAAGCTAACCTAGCCTCACCATGTTCCACCACGGCCGTGACCGCGGCGAGGAGTGGACGGTTGTCAACTACGGGAGAGGCCGCAGACAGCGGAGCCAGCGCCCGAGGTCACCCACCAGACCTGCGTCCCCTCGCCGACGTCGGGACCCTTCATACAACCACCACAGGTACCCAGCAGACGGCCGCAGCCGCGGGGATCCATCAGACGTCGGTCACCGCGAGGATCCATCAGATGTCCGCCGCCGCCGCGGGTATCCATCAGACGTTCGTCACCGCGAGGATCCATCAGACGTCGTCCGCCGCCGCGGGGATCCATCAGACGTCCGCCGCCGCGGATATACAGCGGATGTCCGCCGCAGGTATCCAGCGGACATCCGCCGGAGGGATCCATCAGACGTCCGCCGCAGACATCCATCGGACGTCCGCCATCACGGGCATCCATCGGACGTCCACCACCGCAGGGATCCATCAGATGTCCCCCGCAGGTGTCCACCAGACGTCCGCCGGAGGGATCCATCAGACGGCCGCCGCAGGACGTATGCCTCCGTCACGAGGACCGGACTCGGACCCGACGGGGACCGCCCTTCTCGGCGCCGTAACTATAATGGCAGAGAAGCAAACTATAAGACACAATTCGTGGACCGCAGGACCGTCCAGAGACCGGCGGAGTACCGGTCCAACATGCCACGTAATAAACGTAAGATCGACCACACACACAACACAGGTCAGCAACAGCTACAACACAATGAAAGCCATCAGAATAGACCCAGATCCGATGATCCAGACTTTGGGCTTAAATGCCGCATTCTACACAGAGTGATTAAAACAGCGCATCACCTCACAAATGTGAGTGCAGACCAGCCGCCCCGCACAATTAACAGAGTGATTAATCAGCTATCCACGCTAATTAAACCCGCGGTACCGAATGCCGACACCCAGAGGCTAATTGAAGGAAATGCTAAAAACTGGGCCCACACCACACTGATTATACTTCAGGACCATTATGAAAACGTCATAAAGAGTGAGATAGATAAACTTTATAAACTCTCACCTCACGATTGGAGCGGCCCCTTTGAAGTAGCCTCAGCCTGGGCGAAGAGAAACCTCGGTAGCAGATTAGCACCCGACACACTGGCCGAGGCTAGAGGCGTTGTTGGGGAGACACTTCTCATCCTGCATGCGGGGGACAGTCCTTCACCGACGACCAGAACTGCAGCGGTCCAAAATGGCACCGTGCTGCACCCAGAGCTACAGGCTCCACCTAACGGAGCTACAAATGCGTCGGTGGCTGACGTCACACGCTCAGTCACAGCGGAGGTACATGGGGCACCAACCAACACGGTTCCTCTGACGCCCGTTACACCACCACACAGAGTGGTCCCATCCGTCCAGGAAACACAGGCCCTTAGTAGACCTGCAGACAGCCTAACACAAGGGACTGACATGGTTCTGGACACTACTCCGATGCCCCTGTCAGACATTTGGCCCCTCTCACAACATAGTGAGAACACACAAAACATAGTTCCACCTACACCGACTCCTCAACAGCTCCATCCACAATCACAAAGACCACTAAGACTGTTTACCAGGAGGACAGCTAGTCCACGAGAGGCCCCCCCGGCCCCCCTGCTTCTTCTTCGGGCCCCCCCACACCACAATGGATGTGTGGCTTCCATAACGAGCTCCATCATGGAGCTCTCACAGCAGGAGCTGGATCCACTAGTGGATGAGGAAGACGGAGAGCCGCACCCTCCTGTTCCAGACAGCGTGCAGTCCACCAGACCGACGACCGGCAGTCTTCAAACAGCGGTGCAGACTCGACTGGATTCGACTCCAAGAGGGACGGTCATCACACCACAGTCACTGATGTTACACCGACCTACGAAACATCTCACCACTTCGAGAAAGTTGCAAGATTGGAGCCTCACGGTTGGCAAAAAATGGCTAATCATGGGTGACTCAAATACCAACAGATTCCCACCACACAACAATCCAGATCTACAAATTGACGCCTTCCCAGGTGCCACCTTCAGAAACGCAGAAGAGCTACTGGACAAAGCCAGATCCACAGCCACGGTGGAAAAAATCATCCTGGCCTTTGGCCTAAACAACCGTGTCCAAAAGACCAAAGAGACAGCTATCAAACAGCTGCAGAGAGCGCTTAAGTTGGCCCAAGAGAAGTTTCCGTGGGCGGAAATTTTCATTCCACAGATCAACTTCTCCCCCAATCTTCCAACGAGAGAGAAAATGCGTCTCACACACCTGAACGCGTACATCTCTGACCTGGGTGAGTATATTCCGTCTCTACCAAGCACTGACTTTAAAACAGGACCAGATAACCTGCACTGGACTTATGACACAGCTCAGCGCATGCTGGACCACTGGTGCACTTACTTAAACTAATTGTCCCCATAAACCTGCCTCCACAGGAGGGGGATAAGACTGTTATTAATTTAACAAAAAACTTTAAGTTAACTGCACCACAATTTGCTCTGCTTAACAAAGGCTTGAACTTTATCCCCACAAAGGGCACAAACAAAGACATTAAGGAACAAAGCCGTTATGATACTCAGCAATACCATAGGAAGCTGAAACTGGCAGCTTATTATGAACATGCAAAAGACTCTGAACCGCTGCCTTTCATTCAGAAATCAGTCTGGACTCCCCCCCAGGGACAAACACCCAGTGAAATCACGGCTCTCATCAAGGCGGATCTTCAATATTTGGATGCTGAGTTTAGGGTCCATCGTGTACCACCAAACCTGAGTACTGAAGAGGTTAGAGCACTGACAGAACTGAACAGTAACAAACACATCATCATCAAGCCAGCTGATAAAGGCAGTGCTATGGTCATTATGGACAGAGAACAGTATGTATGGGAGGGTTATCGACAACTCAACGACCCCAAATACTACACTAAATTGACCAAACCTATTTATCCAGAAACGATTCCAATCATGAACAAAATTATCCAAACTCTCTATGAGAAAAGGTTTATTAAGGCAAAACAAAAATATTATTTAATGGGCAACTCGGAACCCAGAGCCAGATTATTTTACATGCTGCCCAAAATCCACAAGGATCCAACTAAGTGGAGCAAACCACATGAAATCCCTCCAGGTAGACCCATTGTGTCTGACTGCAGCAGTGAAACATATTACACTGCAGAATACCTGGACTTCTTCCTCAATCCTCTCTCGACCACACACCCCAGTTACATTAAGGACACGTACCACTTTATCAACATAGTAAAAAAACTGCACATTCCTGACAACTCCATTCTTTTTACAATTGACATAGACAGTCTATATACAAATATTGACTTCAAAGAAGGCATGCAAGCCATAAAAAATGCATTTCGGAAACACCCAAACAAAAAAAGACCAGAAAAAGAATTATTACAGTTATTAGAGATTAATTTGACCAAAAATGACTTCACATTTAATGGAGAATTTTTCCTGCAAATTAAAGGTACAGCTATGGGGAAGAAATTTGCTCCCGCATATGCAAACATCTTTATGGCTGAATGGGAGGAGTCAGCCCTAAAAACATGTCCTAAAAAACCTCTGTACTACTACAGGTTTTTAGATGACATCTGGGGGGTGTGGCCTCATACGAGAGAGGACTTTGACACATTTTTGAACACGCTGAATAATCACAGTGAATCAATCAAGCTAAAATCAACCAGCAGTTTGACCTCTGTCGATTTCTTGGACACCACCACTTTTAAGAACGACAGGTTCAAGGAGACCCACACACTAGCGATCAAAGTGTTCTTTAAAGAGACAGACACCCACGCTCTGCTCTATAAAACTAGCTTCCACCCAAAGCACACCTATGCAGGCTTGATTAAGTCACAATTGTTGAGGTTTCACAGAATTTGCACTGAAGAGGAAGATTTTAATTCGGCAGTCAGAGTGCTGTTTCGAGCTTTGTCCACCAGAGGGTACTCTAGGACCTTCCTTAGAAAATGCAGAAGGTCATTTCAGCAAACTAGACCACCAGTAGTAACTTGTAACCTTCCATTTGTGACGACATTTTCCCCGTCAACTGTTGAACTAATTAGACAAAGTAAGAGGAACTTTCAAAAACACATTACAGGAACATCAACATTACAAAACTATAGCATTATTGCTGCATTCAGGAAAAACAAGAATTTACAGGATCTCCTGGTAAAAGCGAAAATTAAACCCCTCTTTGACCCTAAAACCAGAGTACAGGGCCAGTATTTTAAACACCAAAACTGGTTCACTAATCGGTACACAAAAGAGGTCTTTCAGACAATGACCCGTGGCAGTCTAAAGTCCAAAAATTGTATATATCTGATTTCTTGTAAAAAGTGTGGTTTACAGTATGTGGGTGAAACGGGGAACACCATTTCTACTCGATTCACTCAACACAAATACAACATACTGAAGAGGAAAAAGATGGAGACACCTTTTGTGAAACACTTCCTATTACATGGATGGAAATCTGTTTTAACGACTGTCATTGAGTGTAACCCCAGGTGGAACATTTCCCAGAGGAAAAGGGCTGAAAGGATCTGGATTGCCAGACTGGATACAAGACATCCTAAAGGCTTGAATGAGAGGTAGGTGCTTCAGGATGTGAGGTAGTGATGGACAGTGCACAGATCACCTTGCTGGCTTCCAGCATAGTGATCACAATCCCCTAACACCTAACCAGCCCGTGCCTCCTGCCTCATATCTCTGTTGCTCTGCTCCTCTCATGTAGCCTGCCCTGCTTTCTTGCCCTAATCTCAACCACTCCCTCTCCTCGCCTAAACCATAACTATTCGACCCCCTGCCTAAACCCTAAACCATTCGACCCCCCGCCTAAGCCTAACCATTCGGCCAACGCCTAAACCTAACCATTCGACCCCCCCGCCCTAAACCTAACCATTCGGCCCTCCCGCCTAAGCCTAACCATTCGGCTCCCGCCTGGACCTGACCGTTCGTATATGTACACATGTGTGTATATATATATGTATATGTATGTGTATATATATGTGTGTAGGTATGTATGTGTATGCAGGTGGGTGTATGGGCATATTTACGTGTGTGTGTGTGTTTATGGCGCTCATGTAGCATGTCTGACTGGGCCTGATCGGGCACTCAGTACTACATAGAGTGGAACACACTGGAACGTCCAGATGCATGTACATGCAGGTTTGGTTTTGGAGCAGTCCATGTGGCATCACTTCCCAGACCGCAGGAGGTGGGCGGTGACAAATGGATGGAGGACGGCACGGCTTCAGGTCGAAGATGTTTCTGCGGACAAATGGATGTGGGAGTACATTTGAAACAATTCGTAAAACATGACTCATCAGATCTCAATGGACAATCAGTTAGGCATCAAACATGCCACGGTTTAATGTCTAAAGTGTATGCGCATATGTGTATGATAATAGTTGTGTGCACTTGAAACAGGGCATATAACATGACTCATCAGATCTCACTGGACAATCAGTTAGGCATCAAACATGCCACGGGGTAATGTCTAAAGTGTATGCGCATATGTGTATGAGAATAATTGGGTGCACTTGAAACAATTCATATAACATGACTCATCAGATCTCACTGGACAATCAGTTAGGCATCAAACATGCCACGGTGTAATGTCTAAAGTGTATACATATGTGTTATGATAATAGCTGTGTGCATTTGAAAAAGTGCATACAACATGACTCATCAGATCTCACTGGACAATCAGTTAGGCATCAAACATGCCACGGTTTAATGTCTAAAGTGTATGCATATGTGTATGATAATAGCTGTGTGCATTTGAAACAAGTGCATATAACATGACTCATCAGATCTCACTGGACAATCAGTTAGGGCATCAAACATGCCACGGTGTAATGTCTAAAGTGTATACATATGGTGTATGATAATAGCTGTGTGCATTTGAAACAAGTGCATATAACATGACTCATCAGATCTCACTGGACAATCAGTTAGGCATCAAACATGCCACGGTTCAATGCATAAAGTGTATACATATGTGTATGATAATAGTTGTGTACATTTGAAACAGTGCAGAGAACATGACTCATCAGATCTCACTGGACAATCAGTTAGGCATCAAACATGCCACGGTGTAATGTCTAAAGTGTATGCATATGTGTATGATAATAGCTGTGTGCATTTGAAAAAGTGCATATAACATGACTCATCAGATCTCACTGGACAATCAGTTAGGCATCAAACATGCCACGGTTCAATGTCTAAAGTGTATGCGCATATGTGTATGAGAATAATTGGGTGCACTTGAAACAATTCATATAACATGACTCATCAGATCTCACTGGACAATCAGTTAGGCATCAAACATGCCACGGTTTAATGCATAAAGTGTATACATATGTGTATGAGAATAGCTGTGTGCATTTGAAACAAGTGCATATAACATGACTCATCAGATCTCACGGGACAATCAGTTAGGCATCAAACATGCCACGGTTTAATGCATAAAGTGTATACATATGTGTATGATAATAGTTGTGTACATTTGAAACAGTGCAGAGAACATGA
>NW_027466700.1:5000-7500 GCF_050575085.1 Anarhichas minor
AATACTCTGTTTCCTTAAACCAAATCGCCGTCTTGCGCGGTCCATATCCCCGCGAATACACAACGCACAGCCGGGACACCTATGCCGACGTGTAGCCACCGTCAACCTCTAAAGACATGTGGAGGGTGATCCACAATCGGACACTCACAGCCGAGGCACGACGCGGTCAAAGTAGGTCGCAGGGACCATATTACGCGCGCCATATCTACCCGGAAATAGAACGCACAGCGGGGATACTCATGCCCAGTTGTCAAGCTGGAAGTCCTCTAACCACCCATCTAGACACTCCTATAAACGGATACACACAGCCGATACAGCGCGTATTTGAAAACCGCCGACCGATCTTCATACTCTGACAAAATCAAAGCGAAAGACTTAAACGAAATACCCGTTTTGCGAGGTCCATATCCCCGCGAATACACAACGCACAGCCGGGACACTTATACCCGATCGTAGACCACATCCACCTCTACAAACCTATCCGAGTGGATCATGGATGCGACCTCCACAGCCGAGGCACGGTGTAGTCAAAGTAGGTCGCAGGGACCACATTACGCGCGCCATATCTACCCGGAAATAGAACGCACAGCGGGGATTCTTATACTGAATACACGGCCCCGACGTCCTCTAACCAACTATGTAAACTGAATAATAAACGGATAACCACAGCCGAGGCAGCGCGTGTTTGAAAACAGCCGACCGATCTTCATACTCTGACAAAATCACAGCGAAAGACTTAAACGAAATCGTCGTTTTGCGAGGTGCATATCTCCGCGAATACACAACGCACAGCCGGGACACTTATACCCAGTTGTAGTCCACGTCCCCCTCTACAAAACTATCGGAGTGGATCCTGGATGCGAGGTCCACAGCCGAGGCACGGTGTAGTCAAATTAGGTCGCAGGGACCATATTACGCGCGCCATATCTACCCGGAAATAGAACGCACAGCGGGGATTCTTATACTGAATATACGGCCCCGACGTCCTCTAACCAACTATGTAAGCTGAATAATAAACGGATAACCACAGCCGAGGCAGCGCGTGTTTGAAAACAGCCGACCGATCTTCATACTCTGACAAAATCACAGCGAAAGACTTAAACGAAATCGTCGTTTTGCGAGGTGCATATCTCCGCGAATACACAACGCACAGCCGGGACACTTATACCCAGTTGTAGTCCACGTCCCCCTCTACAAAACTATCGGAGTGGATCCTGGATGCGAGGTCCACAGCCGAGGCACGGTGTAGTCAAAGTAGGTCGCAGGGACCATATTACGCGCGCCATATCTACCCGGAAATAGAACGCACAGCGGGGATTCTTATACTGAATACACGGCCCCGACGTCCTCTAACCAACTATGTAAGCTGAATAATAAACGGATAACCACAGCCGAGGCAGCGCGTGTTTGAAAACAGCCGACCGATCTTCATACTCTGACAAAATCACAGCGAAAGACTTAAACGAAATACCCGTTTTGCGAGGTCCATATCCCCGCGAATACACAACGCACAGCCGGGACACTTATACCCAGTTGTAGTCCACGTCCCCCTCTACAAAACTATCGGAGTGGATCCTGGATGCGAGGTCCACAGCCGAGGCACGGTGTAGTCAAAGTAGGTCGCAGGGACCATATTACGCGCGCCATATCTACCCGGAAATAGAACGCACAGCGGGGATTCTTATACTGAATACACGGCCCCGACGTCCTCTAACCAACTATGTAAGCTGAATAATAAACGGATAACCACAGCCGAGGCAGCGCGTGTTTGAAAACAGCCGACCGATCTTCATACTCTGACAAAATCACAGCGAAAGACTTAAACGAAATACCCGTTTTGCGAGGTCCATATCCCCGCGAATACACAACGCACAGCCGGGACACTTATATCTAACTGTAGTCCAAGTCCCCCTCTACAAATCTATCCTAGTGGATCATGGATGCGAGGTCCACAGCCGAGGCACGATGTAGTCAAAGTAGGTCGCAGGGGCCATATTGCGCGGTCCATATTTACCCGGAAATGGAACGCACAGCGGGGATTCTTATACCGAATCCACGGTCCCGACGTCCTCTAACTACCCATATAAGCAGAATAATAAACGGGTATCCACAGCCGAGGCAGCACGTATTTGAAAACCGCCGACCGATCTTCATACTCTGACAAAAAGCGCCGGGCGATCTTCATACTCTGACAAAATCACAGCCGTTTTTATATCGTTTTGCGAGATGGATATCTCCGCGAATACACAACGCACAGCCGGGATACTCATACCTAATTGTATAATACGTCTACCTCTACAAACCTATCCGAGTGGATCCTGGATGCGAGATCCAGAACCAGGATCCATATCGCGCGGGTAAACGGCGGGAGTAACGAGGACTCTCTTAAGGTAGGGGACGTTACTGGGCTGCGCTGCGAAAGACGAGCGCCAAAACTCTGTTTCCTTAAACGGAAGCGCCGTTTTGCGAGGTGGATATCTCCGCGAAAACACCACGCACA
>NW_027466700.1:20000-22500 GCF_050575085.1 Anarhichas minor
GGATGCGAGGTCCACAGCCGAGGCACCACGCGGTCAAAGTAGGTCGCAGGGGCCCTATTACGCGCGCCATATCTACCCGGAAATGGAACGCACAGCGGGGATTCTTATTTTGAATACACGGTCCCGACGTCCTCTAACTACCCATATAAGCAGAATAATAAACGGGTATCCACAGCCGAGGCAGCACGTATTTGAAAACCGCCGACCGATCTTCATACTCTGACAAAATCACAGCGATAGCGCCAATACTCTGTTTCCTTAAACCAAATCGCCGTCTTGCGCGGTCCATATCCCCGCGAATACACAACGCACAGCCGGGACACCTATGCCGACGTGTAGCCACCGTCAACCTCTAAAGACATGTGGAGGGTGATCCACAATCGGACACTCACAGCCGAGGCACGACGCGGTCAAAGTAGGTCGCAGGGACCATATTACGCGCGCCATATCTACCCGGAAATAGAACGCACAGCGGGGATACTCATGCCCAGTTGTCAAGCTGGAAGTCCTCTAACCACCCATCTAGACACTCCTATAAACGGATACACACAGCCGATACAGCGCGTATTTGAAAACCGCCGACCGATCTTCATACTCTGACAAAATCAAAGCGAAAGACTTAAACGAAATACCCGTTTTGCGAGGTCCATATCCCCGCGAATACACAACGCACAGCCGGGACACTTATACCCGATCGTAGACCACATCCACCTCTACAAACCTATCCGAGTGGATCATGGATGCGACCTCCACAGCCGAGGCACGGTGTAGTCAAAGTAGGTCGCAGGGACCACATTACGCGCGCCATATCTACCCGGAAATAGAACGCACAGCGGGGATTCTTATACTGAATACACGGCCCCGACGTCCTCTAACCAACTATGTAAACTGAATAATAAACGGATAACCACAGCCGAGGCAGCGCGTGTTTGAAAACAGCCGACCGATCTTCATACTCTGACAAAATCACAGCGAAAGACTTAAACGAAATCGTCGTTTTGCGAGGTGCATATCTCCGCGAATACACAACGCACAGCCGGGACACTTATACCCAGTTGTAGTCCACGTCCCCCTCTACAAAACTATCGGAGTGGATCCTGGATGCGAGGTCCACAGCCGAGGCACGGTGTAGTCAAATTAGGTCGCAGGGACCATATTACGCGCGCCATATCTACCCGGAAATAGAACGCACAGCGGGGATTCTTATACTGAATATACGGCCCCGACGTCCTCTAACCAACTATGTAAGCTGAATAATAAACGGATAACCACAGCCGAGGCAGCGCGTGTTTGAAAACAGCCGACCGATCTTCATACTCTGACAAAATCACAGCGAAAGACTTAAACGAAATCGTCGTTTTGCGAGGTGCATATCTCCGCGAATACACAACGCACAGCCGGGACACTTATACCCAGTTGTAGTCCACGTCCCCCTCTACAAAACTATCGGAGTGGATCCTGGATGCGAGGTCCACAGCCGAGGCACGGTGTAGTCAAAGTAGGTCGCAGGGACCATATTACGCGCGCCATATCTACCCGGAAATAGAACGCACAGCGGGGATTCTTATACTGAATACACGGCCCCGACGTCCTCTAACCAACTATGTAAGCTGAATAATAAACGGATAACCACAGCCGAGGCAGCGCGTGTTTGAAAACAGCCGACCGATCTTCATACTCTGACAAAATCACAGCGAAAGACTTAAACGAAATACCCGTTTTGCGAGGTCCATATCCCCGCGAATACACAACGCACAGCCGGGACACTTATACCCAGTTGTAGTCCACGTCCCCCTCTACAAAACTATCGGAGTGGATCCTGGATGCGAGGTCCACAGCCGAGGCACGGTGTAGTCAAAGTAGGTCGCAGGGACCATATTACGCGCGCCATATCTACCCGGAAATAGAACGCACAGCGGGGATTCTTATACTGAATACACGGCCCCGACGTCCTCTAACCAACTATGTAAGCTGAATAATAAACGGATAACCACAGCCGAGGCAGCGCGTGTTTGAAAACAGCCGACCGATCTTCATACTCTGACAAAATCACAGCGAAAGACTTAAACGAAATACCCGTTTTGCGAGGTCCATATCCCCGCGAATACACAACGCACAGCCGGGACACTTATATCTAACTGTAGTCCAAGTCCCCCTCTACAAATCTATCCTAGTGGATCATGGATGCGAGGTCCACAGCCGAGGCACGATGTAGTCAAAGTAGGTCGCAGGGGCCATATTGCGCGGTCCATATTTACCCGGAAATGGAACGCACAGCGGGGATTCTTATACCGAATCCACGGTCCCGACGTCCTCTAACTACCCATATAAGCAGAATAATAAACGGGTATCCACAGCCGAGGCAGCACGTATTTGAAAACCGCCGACCGATCTTCATACTCTGACAAAAAGCGCCGGGCGATCTTCATACTCTGACAAAATCACAGCCGTTTTTATATCGTTTTGCGAGATGGATATCTCCGCGAATACACAACGCACA
>NW_027466701.1:0-2500 GCF_050575085.1 Anarhichas minor
CCGGCTGTGCGTTGTGTATTCGCGGAGATATGCACCTCGCAAAACGACGATTTCGTTTAAGTCTTTCGCTGTGATTTTGTCAGAGTATGAAGATCGGTCGGCTGTTTTCAAACACGCGCTGCCTCGGCTGTGGTTATCCGTTTATTATTCAGTTTACATAGTTGGTTAGAGGACGTCGGGGCCGTGTATTCAGTATAAGAATCCCCGCTGTGCGTTCTATTTCCGGGTAGATATGGCGCGCGTAATGTGGTCCCTGCGACCTACTTTGACTACACCGTGCCTCGGCTGTGGAGGTCGCATCCATGATCCACTCGGATAGGTTTGTAGAGGTGGATGTGGTCTACGATCGGGTATAAGTGTCCCGGCTGTGCGTTGTGTATTCGCGGGGATATGGACCTCGCAAAACGGGTATTTCGTTTAAGTCTTTTTCGCTTTGATTTTGTCAGAGTATGAAGATCGGTCGGCGGTTTTCAAATACGCGCTGTATCGGCTGTGTGTATCCGTTTATAGGAGTGTCTAGATGGGTGGTTAGAGGACTTCCAGCTTGACAACTGGGCATGAGTATCCCCCGCTGTGCGTTCTATTTCCGGGTAGATATGGCGCGCGTAATATGGTCCCTGCGACCTACTTTGACCGCGTCGTGCCTCGGCTGTGAGTGTCCGATTGTGGATCACCCTCCACATGTCTTTAGAGGTTGACGGTGGCTACACGTCGGCATAGGTGTCCCGGCTGTGCGTTGTGTAATTCGCGGGGATATGGACCGCGCAAGACGGCGATTTGGTTTAAGGAAACAGAGTATTGGCGCTATCGCTGTGATTTTGTCAGAGTATGAAGATCGGTCGGCGGTTTTCAAATACGTGCTGGCCTCGGCTGTGGATACCCGTTTATTATTCTGCTTATATGGGTAGTTAGAGGACGTCGGGACCGTGTATTCAAAATAAGAATCCCCGCTGTGCGTTCCATTTCCGGGTAGATATGGCGCGCGTAATAGGGCCCCTGCGACCTACTTTTGACCCGCGTGGTGCCTCGGCTGTGGACCTCGCATCCAGGATCCACTCGGATAGGTTTGTAGAAGTGGACTTGGACTACAATTAGATATGAGGTTCCCGGCTGTGCGTTGTGTTTTCGCGGAGATATGGACCGCGCAAAACGGGTATTTGGTTTAAGGATTTTTCGCTGTGATTTTGTCAGAGTATGAAGATCGATCGGCGGTTTTCAAACACGCGCTGCATCGGCTGTGTGTATCCGTTTATTATTCATCTTATATGGGTGGTTAGAGGACTTCCAGCTCGACAACTGGGCATGAGTATCCCCGCTGTGCGTTCTATTTCCGGGTTAGATATGGCGCGCGTAATATGGTCCCTGCGACCTACTTTGACCGACTCGTGCCTCGGCTGTGGAGGTCGCATCCAGGATCCACTCGGATGTGTTTTGTAGAGGGGGACTTGGACTACAATTAGATATGAGTGTCCCGGCTGTGCGTTGTGTTTTCGCGGAGATATGGACCGCGCAAAACGGGTATTTCGTTTAAGGACATAGAGTTTTCGCTCGGGTTTTAAAGCCGTGATAGGGGCGAAGCGCTGAAGGTTCCAGCGCTTCTGTACTTCGCCTATTACGGCTGTGACCCATTTTTGGTAGGGGGTAACCAAGCCACCTTGCACACAATGATAGGAACAGACTACCCAGTGGTATACTAGGGGATAGGAGCGAAGCGCTGAAGGGTCCAGCGCTTCTGGCGGTTCCCCTATGCTACAGCCGTAGTAGGGGATATGAGCGAAGCGCTGAAGGGTCCAGCGCTTCTGGCGGTTCCCCTATGTTACAGCCGTAGTAGGGACGAAGCGCTGAAGGGTCCAGCGCTTCTGGCGGTTCCCCTATGCTACAGCCGTAGTAGGGGATATGAGCGAAGCGCTGAAGGGTCCAGCGCTTCTGGCGGTCCCCCTATGCTACAGCCGTAGTAGGGGATATGAGCGAAGCGCTGAAGGGTCCAGCGCTTCTGGCGGTTCCCCTATGTTACAGCCGTAGTAGGGACGAAGCGCTGAAGGGTCCAGCGCTTCTGGCGGTTCCCCTATGCTACAGCCGTAGTAGGGGAGTATGAGCGAAGCGCTGAAGGGTCCAGCGCTTCTGGCGGTCCCCCTATGCTACAGCCGTAGTAGGGGATAGGAGCGAAGCGCTGAAGGGTCCAGCGCTTCTGGCGGTTCCCCTATGCTACAGCCGTAGTAGGGGATAGGAGCGAAGCGCTGAAGGGTCCAGCGCTTCTGGCGGTTCCCCTATGCTACAGCCGTAGTAGGGGATAGGAGCGAAGCGCTGAAGGGTCCAGCGCTTCTGGCGGTTCCCCTATGCTACAGCCGTAGTAGGGGATAGGAGCGAAGCGCTGAAGGGTCCAGCGCTTCTGGCGGTTCCCCTATGCTACAGCCGTAGTAGGGGATATGAGCGAAGCGCTGAAGGGTCCAGCGCTTCTGGCGGGTCCCCCTATGCTACAGCCGTAGTAGGGGATATGAGC
>NW_027466701.1:12500-17500 GCF_050575085.1 Anarhichas minor
GGCGGTTTTGAACTACGCGCTGCATCGGCTGTGGTTATCCATTTATAGGAGTGCATGGATGGCTGGTTAGAGGACGTCGGGGTCTACAATTCGGCATAAGTACCCCGGCTGTGCGTTGTGTTTTGGCGGAGATATGGAGCGCGCAAAACGGCTACAGTGACCTATTTTGACCACGTCGTGCATCGGCTGTGAGTGTCCGATTGTGGATCTAACTCCATAGGTCTTTAGAAGTCGACGTGGTCTACTATTCGGCGTAGGGGACGAGTCTGTGCGATGTGTATTCGCGGAGCTATGCACCGCGCAAACCGGCGATTTGGTTTAAGGAGACAGAGTATTGGCGCTCGTCTTTCGCTGTGATTTTGTCAGAGTACGAAGATCGGCCGACGCTTTTGAACTACTTGCTGCATCGGCTGTGGTTATCCGTTTATAGGAGTGCATGGATGGCTGGTTAGAGGACTTCAAGGTCTACAATTCGGCGTAAGTACCCCGGCTGTGCGTTGTGTTTTGGCGGAGATATTGAGCGCGCAATATGGCTACAGTGACCTATTTTGACCACGTCGTGCATCGGCTGTGAATGCCCGATCCTGGATCCTCCTCCACAGGTCTTTAGAAGTGGACGTGGTCTACTATTCGGCGTAGGGGACGAGTCTTTGCGTTGTGTATTCGCGGAGATATGGACCGCGCAAACCGGGAATTTGGTTCAAGGAAACAGAGTATTGGCGCTCGTCTTTCGCTGTGAGACGAATATCGCCAACGCTTTTGAAATACGTGCTGCATCGGCTGTGGGTGTCCGTTTATTCATTTGTCGGTGTCAGTTTATTGGTTATGTCGGTGTCAGTTTATTGGTCTGCCTTATGGGTTGTGAGAGTACGTCTGGGTCGACATTTCGGTATTATTATCCCCGCTGTGCGTTCCATTTCCGGGTTTATGGACCGCGCAATGTGGCCCCTGCGACCTATTCTGACCACATCGTGCCTCGGCTGTGGGTCTCGCATCCAGGATCCACTCGGATAGTTTTGTAGAGGTTGATGTGGTCTACAATTGGGTATAAGTGTCCCGGCTGTGCGTTGTGTATTCGCGGAGCTATGCACCTCGCAAACCGGCGATTTTGTTCAAGGAAACAGAGTATTGGCGCTCGGCTACTGTGACCGGCTTTGCGTACATCGTGCCCCGGCTGTGGGTCTCGGATCCAGGATCCACTCGGATAGGTTTGTAGAGGTGGATGTGGTCTACGATCGGGTATAAGTGTCCCGGCTGTGCGTTGTGTATTCGCGGAGATATGGACCTCGCAGACCGGCGATATTGTCGCTCGTCTTTGGCTGTGATTTTGTCAGAGTACGAAGATCGGCCGACGCTTTTGAACTACGCGCTGCATCGGCTGTGGGTATCCGTTTATAGGAGTGTCTAGATGGGTGGTTAGAGGACGTCGGGGTCTACAATTCGGCATAAGTATCCCGGCTGTGCGTTGTGTTTTGGCGGAGATATGAACCGCGCAATGTGGCTACTGCGACCTATTTTGACCGAGTCGTGCATCGGCTGTGAGTGTCCGATTGTGGCTCAAACTCCACAGGTCTTTAGAAGTGGACGTGGTCTACTATTCGGCGTAGGGGCCGAGTCTGTGCGTTGTGTATTCGCGGGGATATGCACCGCGCAAACCGGCGATTTGGTTTAAGGAGACAGAGTATTGGCGCTCGTCTTTCGCTGTGATTTTGTCAGAGTACGAAGATCGGCCGGCGCTTTTGAACTACTTGCTGCATCGGCTGTGGGTATCCGTTTATTGTTCTGCATGTATGGGTGGTTAGAGGAGGTCGGGGTCTACAATAGGGTATAAGTGTCCCGGCTGTGCGTGGTGTGTTTTGGCGGAGAGATGGAGCGCGCAAAACGGCAACTGCGACCTACTTTGACCGCGTGGTGCCTCGGCTGTGGGTCTCGGATCCAGGATCCACTCGGATAGGTTTGTAGAGGTGGACGTGGTCTACGATTGGGTATAAGTGTCCCGGCTGTGCGTGGTGTTTTCGCGGAGATATCCACCTCGCAAAACGGCGCTTCCGTTTAAGGAAACAGAGTTTTGGCGCTCGTCTTTCGCAGCGCAGCCCAGTAACGTCCCCTACCTTAAGAGAGTCCTCGTTACTCCCGCCGTTTACCCGCGCGATATGGATCCTGGTTCTGGATCTCGCATCCAGGATCCACTCGGATAGGTTTGTAGAGGTAGACGTATTATACAATTAGGTATGAGTATCCCGGCTGTGCGTTGTGTATTCGCGGAGATATCCATCTCGCAAAACGATATAAAAACGGCTGTGATTTTGTCAGAGTATGAAGATCGCCCGGCGCTTTTTGTCAGAGTATGAAGATCGGTCGGCGGTTTTCAAATACGTGCTGCCTCGGCTGTGGATACCCGTTTATTATTCTGCTTATATGGGTAGTTAGAGGACGTCGGGACCGTGGATTCGGTATAAGAATCCCCGCTGTGCGTTCCATTTCCGGGTAAATATGGACCGCGCAATATGGCCCCTGCGACCTACTTTGACTACATCGTGCCTCGGCTGTGGACCTCGCATCCATGATCCACTCGGATAGATTTGTAGAGGGGGACTTGGACTACAGTTAGATATAAGTGTCCCGGCTGTGCGTTGTGTATTCGCGGGGATATGGACCTCGCAAAACGGGTATTTCGTTTAAGTCTTTCGCTTTGATTTTGTCAGAGTATGAAGATCGGTCGGCTGTTTTCAAACACGCGCTGCCTCGGCTGTGGTTATCCGTTTATTATTCAGCTTACATAGTTGGTTAGAGGACGTCGGGGCCGTGTATTCAGTATAAGAATCCCCGCTGTGCGTTCTATTTCCGGGTAGATATGGCGCGCGTAATATGGTCCCTGCGACCTACTTTGACTACACCGTGCCTCGGCTGTGGACCTCGCATCCAGGATCCACTCCGATAGTTTTGTAGAGGGGGACGTGGACTACAACTGGGTATAAGTGTCCCGGCTGTGCGTTGTGTATTCGCGGAGATATGCACCTCGCAAAAACGACGATTTCGTTTAAGTCTTTCGCTGTGATTTTGTCAGAGTATGAAGATCGGTCGGCTGTTTTCAAACACGCGCTGCCTCGGCTGTGGTTATCCGTTTATTATTCAGCTTACATAGTTGGTTAGAGGACGTCGGGGCCGTGTATTCAGTATAAGAATCCCCGCTGTGCGTTCTATTTCCGGGTAGATATGGCGCGCGTAATATGGTCCCTGCGACCTAATTTGACTACACCGTGCCTCGGCTGTGGACCTCGCATCCAGGATCCACTCCGATAGTTTTGTAGAGGGGGACGTGGACTACAACTGGGTATAAGTGTCCCGGCTGTGCGTTGTGTATTCGCGGAGATATGCACCTCGCAAAACGACGATTTCGTTTAAGTCTTTCGCTGTGATTTTGTCAGAGTATGAAGATCGGTCGGCTGTTTTCAAACACGCGCTGCCTCGGCTGTGGTTATCCGTTTATTATTCAGTTTACATAGTTGGTTAGAGGACGTCGGGGCCGTGTATTCAGTATAAGAATCCCCGCTGTGCGTTCTATTTCCGGGTAGATATGGCGCGCGTAATATGGTCCCTGCGACCTAATTTGACTACACCGTGCCTCGGCTGTGGACCTCGCATCCAGGATCCACTCCGATAGTTTTGTAGAGGGGGACGTGGACTACAACTGGGTATAAGTGTCCCGGCTGTGCGTTGTGTATTCGCGGAGATATGCACCTCGCAAAACGACGATTTCGTTTAAGTCTTTCGCTGTGATTTTGTCAGAGTATGAAGATCGGTCGGCTGTTTTCAAACACGCGCTGCCTCGGCTGTGGTTATCCGTTTATTATTCAGTTTACATAGTTGGTTAGAGGACGTCGGGGCCGTGTATTCAGTATAAGAATCCCCGCTGTGCGTTCTATTTCCGGGTAGATATGGCGCGCGTAATGTGGTCCCTGCGACCTACTTTGACTACACCGTGCCTCGGCTGTGGAGGTCGCATCCATGATCCACTCGGATAGGTTTGTAGAGGTGGATGTGGTCTACGATCGGGTATAAGTGTCCCGGCTGTGCGTTGTGTATTCGCGGGGATATGGACCTCGCAAAACGGGTATTTCGTTTAAGTCTTTCGCTTTGATTTTGTCAGAGTATGAAGATCGGTCGGCGGTTTTCAAATACGCGCTGTATCGGCTGTGTGTATCCGTTTATAGGAGTGTCTAGATGGGTGGTTAGAGGACTTCCAGCTTGACAACTGGGCATGAGTATCCCCGCTGTGCGTTCTATTTCCGGGTAGATATGGCGCGCGTAATATGGTCCCTGCGACCTACTTTGACCGCGTCGTGCCTCGGCTGTGAGTGTCCGATTGTGGATCACCCTCCACATGTCTTTAGAGGTTGACGGTGGCTACACGTCGGCATAGGTGTCCCGGCTGTGCGTTGTGTATTCGCGGGGATATGGACCGCGCAAGACGGCGATTTGGTTTAAGGAAACAGAGTATTGGCGCTATCGCTGTGATTTTGTCAGAGTATGAAGATCGGTCGGCGGTTTTCAAATACGTGCTGCCTCGGCTGTGGGTACCCGTTTATTATTCTGCTTATATGGGTAGTTAGAGGACGTCGGGACCGTGTATTCAAAATAAGAATCCCCGCTGTGCGTTCCATTTCCGGGTAGATATGGCGCGCGTAATAGGGCCCCTGCGACCTACTTTGACCGCGTGGTGCCTCGGCTGTGGACCTCGCATCCAGGATCCACTCGGATAGGTTTGTAGAAGTGGACTTGGACTACAATTAGATATGAGGTTCCCGGCTGTGCGTTGTGTTTTCGCGGAGATATGGACCGCGCAAAACGGGTATTTGGTTTAAGGATTTTTCGCTGTGATTTTGTCAGAGTATGAAGATCGATCGGCGGTTTTCAAACACGCGCTGCATCGGCTGTGTGTATCCGTTTATTATTCATCTTATATGGGTGGTTAGAGGACTTCCAGCTCGACAACTGGG
>NW_027466701.1:30000-36469 GCF_050575085.1 Anarhichas minor
CTTTCGCTGTGATTTTGTCAGAGTACGAAGATCGGCCGGCGCTTTTGAACTACTTGCTGCATCGGCTGTGGGTATCCGTTTATTGTTCTGCATGTATGGGTGGTTAGAGGAGGTCGGGGTCTACAATAGGGTATAAGTGTCCCGGCTGTGCGTGGTGTTTTGGCGGAGAGATGGAGCGCGCAAAACGGCAACTGCGACCTACTTTGACCGCGTGGTGCCTCGGCTGTGGGTCTCGGATCCAGGATCCACTCGGATAGGTTTGTAGAGGTGGACGTGGTCTACGATTGGGTATAAGTGTCCCGGCTGTGCGTGGTGTTTTCGCGGAGATATCCACCTCGCAAAACGGCGCTTCCGTTTAAGGAAACAGAGTTTTGGCGCTCGTCTTTCGCAGCGCAGCCCAGTAACGTCCCCTACCTTAAGAGAGTCCTCGTTACTCCCGCCGTTTACCCGCGCGATATGGATCCTGGTTCTGGATCTCGCATCCAGGATCCACTCGGATAGGTTTGTAGAGGTAGACGTATTATACAATTAGGTATGAGTATCCCGGCTGTGCGTTGTGTATTCGCGGAGATATCCATCTCGCAAAACGATATAAAAACGGCTGTGATTTTGTCAGAGTATGAAGATCGCCCGGCGCTTTTTGTCAGAGTATGAAGATCGGTCGGCGGTTTTCAAATACGTGCTGCCTCGGCTGTGGATACCCGTTTATTATTCTGCTTATATGGGTAGTTAGAGGACGTCGGGACCGTGGATTCGGTATAAGAATCCCCGCTGTGCGTTCCATTTCCGGGTAAATATGGACCGCGCAATATGGCCCCTGCGACCTACTTTGACTACATCGTGCCTCGGCTGTGGACCTCGCATCCATGATCCCACTCGGATAGATTTGTAGAGGGGGGACTTGGACTACAGTTAGATATAAGTGTCCCGGCTGTGCGTTGTGTATTCGCGGGGATATGGACCTCGCAAAACGGGTATTTCGTTTAAGTCTTTCGCTTTGATTTTGTCAGAGTATGAAGATCGGTCGGCTGTTTTCAAACACGCGCTGCCTCGGCTGTGGTTATCCGTTTATTATTCAGCTTACATAGTTGGTTAGAGGACGTCGGGGCCGTGTATTCAGTATAAGAATCCCCGCTGTGCGTTCTATTTCCGGGTAGATATGGCGCGCGTAATATGGTCCCTGCGACCTACTTTGACTACACCGTGCCTCGGCTGTGGACCCTCGCATCCAGGATCCACTCCGATAGTTTTGTAGAGGGGGACGTGGACTACAACTGGGTATAAGTGTCCCGGCTGTGCGTTGTGTATTCGCGGAGATATGCACCTCGCAAAACGACGATTTCGTTTAAGTCTTTCGCTGTGATTTTGTCAGAGTATGAAGATCGGTCGGCTGTTTTCAAACACGCGCTGCCTCGGCTGTGGTTATCCGTTTATTATTCAGCTTACATAGTTGGGTTAGAGGACGTCGGGGCCGTGTATTCAGTATAAGAATCCCCGCTGTGCGTTCTATTTCCGGGTAGATATGGCGCGCGTAATATGGTCCCTGCGACCTAATTTGACTACACCGTGCCTCGGCTGTGGACCTCGCATCCAGGATCCACTCCGATAGTTTTGTAGAGGGGGACGTGGACTACAACTGGGTATAAGTGTCCCGGCTGTGCGTTGTGTATTCGCGGAGATATGCACCTCGCAAAACGACGATTTCGTTTAAGTCTTTCGCTGTGATTTTGTCAGAGTATGAAGATCGGTCGGCTGTTTTCAAACACGCGCTGCCTCGGCTGTGGTTATCCGTTTATTATTCAGCTTACATAGTTGGTTAGAGGACGTCGGGGCCGTGTATTCAGTATAAGAATCCCCGCTGTGCGTTCTATTTCCGGGTAGATATGGCGCGCGTAATATGGTCCCTGCGACCTAATTTGACTACACCGTGCCTCGGCTGTGGACCTCGCATCCAGGATCCACTCCGATAGTTTTGTAGAGGGGGGACGTGGACTACAACTGGGTATAAGTGTCCCGGCTGTGCGTTGTGTATTCGCGGAGATATGCACCTCGCAAAACGACGATTTCGTTTAAGTCTTTCGCTGTGATTTTGTCAGAGTATGAAGATCGGTCGGCTGTTTTCAAACACGCGCTGCCTCGGCTGTGGTTATCCGTTTATTATTCAGTTTACATAGTTGGTTAGAGGACGTCGGGGCCGTGTATTCAGTATAAGAATCCCCGCTGTGCGTTCTATTTCCGGGTAGATATGGCGCGCGTAATGTGGTCCCTGCGACCTACTTTGACTACACCGTGCCTCGGCTGTGGAGGTCGCATCCATGATCCACTCGGATAGGTTTGTAGAGGTGGATGTGGTCTACGATCGGGTATAAGTGTCCCGGCTGTGCGTTGTGTATTCGCGGGGATATGGACCTCGCAAAACGGGTATTTCGTTTAAGTTCTTTCGCTTTGATTTTGTCAGAGTATGAAGATCGGTCGGCGGTTTTCAAATACGCGCTGTATCGGCTGTGTGTATCCGTTTATAGGAGTGTCTAGATGGGTGGTTAGAGGACTTCCAGCTTGACAACTGGGCATGAGTATCCCCGCTGTGCGTTCTATTTCCGGGTAGATATGGCGCGCGTAATATGGTCCCTGCGACCTACTTTGACCGCGTCGTGCCTCGGCTGTGAGTGTCCGATTGTGGATCACCCCTCCACATGTCTTTAGAGGTTGACGGTGGCTACACGTCGGCATAGGTGTCCCGGCTGTGCGTTGTGTATTCGCGGGGATATGGACCCGCGCAAGACGGCGATTTGGTTTAAGGAAACAGAGTATTGGCGCTATCGCTGTGATTTTGTCAGAGTATGAAGATCGGTCGGCGGTTTTCAAATACGTGCTGCCTCGGCTGTGGGTACCCGTTTATTATTCTGCTTATATGGGTAGTTAGAGGACGTCGGGACCGTGTATTCAAAATAAGAATCCCCGCTGTGCGTTCCATTTCCGGGTAGATATGGCGCGCGTAATAGGGCCCCTGCGACCTACTTTGACCGCGTGGTGCCTCGGCTGTGGACCTCGCATCCAGGATCCACTCGGATAGGTTTGTAGAAGTGGACTTGGACTACAATTAGATATGAGGTTCCCGGCTGTGCGTTGTGTTTTCGCGGAGATATGGGACCGCGCAAAACGGGTATTTGGTTTAAGGATTTTTTCGCTGTGATTTTGTCAGAGTATGAAGATCGATCGGCGGTTTTCAAACACGCGCTGCATCGGCTGTGTGTATCCGTTTATTATTCATCTTATATGGGTGGTTAGAGGACTTCCAGCTCGACAACTGGGCATGAGTATCCCCGCTGTGCGTTCTATTTCCGGGTAGATATGGCGCGCGTAATATGGTCCCTGCGACCTACTTTGACCGACTCGTGCCTCGGCTGTGGAGGTCGCATCCAGGATCCACTCGGATGTGTTTGTAGAGGGGGACTTGGACTACAATTAGATATGAGTGTCCCGGCTGTGCGTTGTGTTTTCGCGGAGATATGGACCGCGCAAAACGGGTATTTCGTTTAAGGACATAGAGTTTTTCGCTCGGGTTTTAAAGCCGTGATAGGGGCGAAGCGCTGAAGGTTCCAGCGCTTCTGTACTTCGCCTATTACGGCTGTGACCCATTTTGGTAGGGGGGTAACCAAGCCACCTTGCACACAATGATAGGAACAGACTACCCAGTGTATACTAGGGGATAGGAGCGAAGCGCTGAAGGGTCCAGCGCTTCTGGCGGTTCCCCTATGCTACAGCCGTAGTAGGGGATATGAGCGAAGCGCTGAAGGGTCCAGCGCTTCTGGCGGTTCCCCCTATGTTACAGCCGTAGTAGGGACGAAGCGCTGAAGGGTCCAGCGCTTCTGGCGGTTCCCCTATGCTACAGCCGTAGTAGGGGATATGAGCGAAGCGCTGAAGGGTCCAGCGCTTCTGGCGGTTCCCCTATGTTACAGCCGTAGTAGGGACGAAGCGCTGAAGGGTCCAGCGCTTCTGGCGGTTCCCCCTATGCTACAGCCGTAGTAGGGGATATGAGCGAAGCGCTGAAGGGTCCAGCGCTTCTGGCGGTCCCCCCTATGCTACAGCCGTAGTAGGGGATATGAGCGAAGCGCTGAAGGGTCCAGCGCTTCTGGCGGTTCCCCTATGTTACAGCCGTAGTAGGGACGAAGCGCTGAAGGGTCCAGCGCTTCTGGCGGTTCCCCTATGCTACAGCCGTAGTAGGGGATATGAGCGAAGCGCTGAAGGGTCCAGCGCTTCTGGCGGTCCCCCTATGCTACAAGCCGTAGTAGGGGGATATGAGCGAAGCGCTGAAGGGTCCAGCGCTTCTGGCGGTCCCCCTATGCTACAGCCGTAGTAGGGGATATGAGCGAAGCGCTGAAGGGTCCAGCGCTTCTGGCGGTCCCCCCTATGCTACAGCCGTAGTAGGGGATATGAGCGAAGCGCTGAAGGGTCCAGCGCTTCTGGGGCGGGTCCCCCTATGCTACAGCCGTAGTAGGGGATAGGAGCGAAGCGCTGAAGGGTCCAGCGCTTCTGGCGGTCCCCCCTATGCTACAGCCGTAGTAGGGGATATGAGCGAAGCGCTGAAGGGTCCAGCGCTTCTGGCGGTCCCCCTATGCTACAGCCGTAGTAGGGGATATGAGCGAAGCGCTGAAGGGTCCAGCGCTTCTGGCGGTCCCCCCTATGCTACAGCCGTAGTAGGGGATATGAGCGAAGCGCTGAAGGGTCCAGCGCTTCTGGCGGTCCCCCTATGCTACAGCCGTAGTAGGGGATATGAGCGAAGCGCTGAAGGGTCCAGCGCTTCTGGCGGTCCCCCTATGCTACAGCCGTAGTAGGGGATAGGAGCGAAGCGCTGAAGGGTCCAGCGCTTCTGGCGGTTCCCCTATGCTACAGCCGTAGTAGGGGATAGGAGCGAAGCGCTGAAGGGTCCAGCGCTTCTGGCGGGTCCCCCCTATGCTACAGCCGTAGTAGGGGATATGAGCGAAGCGCTGAAGGGTCCAGCGCTTCTGGCGGTCCCCCTATGCTACAGCCGTAGTAGGGGATATGAGCGAAGCGCTGAAGGGTCCAGCGCTTCTGGCGGTCCCCCTATGCTACAGCCGTAGTAGGGGATAGGAGCGAAGCGCTGAAGGGTCCAGCGCTTCTGGCGGTTCCCCTATGCTACAGCCGTAGTAGGGGATAGGAGCGAAGCGCTGAAGGGTCCAGCGCTTCTGGCGGTTTCCCCTATGCTACAGCCGTAGTAGGGGATAGGAGCGAAGCGCTGAAGGGTCCAGCGCTTCTGGCGGTTCCCCTATGCTACAGCCGTAGTAGGGGATATGAGCGAAGCGCTGAAGGGTCCAGCGCTTCTGGCGGTCCCCCCTATGCTACAGCCGTAGTAGGGGATATGAGCGAAGCGCTGAAGGGTCCAGCGCTTCCCTAAATTTTTTGGATTACCAGGACCAATTCTTTTAGAGCAGTAGTAGGGGGCGAAGCTCTGAAGCGCTGAAGGGTCCAGCGCTTCGGGACTTTGCCTATTACGGCTGTGACCCATTTTGGTAGGGGGTAACCAAGCCACCTTGGGCACGATTTCAGAAACTCAGTTTTCAGAAATATGTCTATCATAGAAAGTCAAGGACACCTCGAGTAGAAGACATCCGACAAAGGCCAGAGCCCACTGGACCCGGTCGGCACCACACCTCGGTGTGTGGGCTGGTTGTCTGACTTTCAACAAAATGACAGAGTATTGAACGGATTGACGGATTGACAGAGTATTGAACGGATTGACGGATTGACGGATTGAGGGGGAAATTTGACAGTCTTTCCCCATGGATCTTCTGACTGAATGGCAACCCTGACCCGCCATCGGAGGGCCTCCGCCGTCCACGCTTGTGATTCATCGTCCAGGCCTGAGATTGGCGGGCGGTTCCTCCGGCCTGCGGGTTAGCCTCTATGGCCGGGAGGGCCCACACGCAGGGGGTGGGAGAACCCCTCTGCGTACCTCCTGGTCGCCCGATTTGAAGCGAGACCGAGAAGCCCCCGTCTCCCCTAGGTGTCCCGACACGGAGCCCGTCGAACCGTAGCCGGCTCCCATGGCGAGCCCCCCCTTTCGTTTCGATTGACAGGCGGGCCTCCGGAAACACAGTTACTCAAACCCTACCAGCATCAACTCCCACCCCGATGCTCGCTTAGCCCACATGCCGGCCCCCTCAGGGGGCTTGCGCGGCGGCGTACAGACACTTCCAGCGCACGCGACGGGGCCGGACCTCCGCCCCCCGTCGGTGTAGTTTGTCTACCTACCTGGTTGATCCTGCCAGTAGCATATGCTTGTCTCAAAGATTAAGCCATGCAAGTCTAAGTACACACGGCCGGTACAGTGAAACTGCGAATGGCTCATTAAATCAGTTATGGTTCCTTTGATCGCTCTAACGTTACTTGGATAACTGTGGCAATTCTAGAGCTAATACATGCAAACGAGCGCTGACCTAACGTTGAT
>NW_027466702.1:0-14912 GCF_050575085.1 Anarhichas minor
ATCCAGCCCTGTCAGCATTTTCTTCTTCACAGAATCAGGATTAAATGCTTGCTGCAGGTGGCTTGCTGTTGTTCGACTGTAATGGGCCTGCAGCCATTAGCCAAGCTAAGCACTAAGGTCCACATGTGCCAGAATCTGAATTTAAAAAAACACATTTAAGAGGAGCTTTACAGGAATAATCTATGTGTATGTGTGTGTGTGTGTGTGTGTAAACCAAAGCTTCTCTTGCAGAGCGGATTTATATCAGAGACACAATGAATAAAAACAGAACAAAAGAGGAGCAACAACTGTTAATTGTGTGTATTGAAAATATTGTTGAATTTTTATTTCAGAATAGAGTACAGTTGAGAGTTGACATTATCATTCAGACTGACAACCTTTTGATCCCGTCATTAGGAACATGTTGGTTCTGGGCAGCAGGAGTTGTTTGCATGGCTTGTGAAGTGCTCTGATGATGCTCTCACATCCCGGTGGGTTGGAACTAGTCGGCACATCAGGGCCCATATTTTTGCAGGTTATTAAATCTGTTGATTGAACATTTTGCAGCAGGCGTTTTTTCATTTGTATTCTTGGAATATAAACTTCGATCCTCTATTTTAATTTAAAGCACTTTATTTTTGTCGATCGATGTTGTCAATTTGCCTAAATTGAATGTGTTTTTTCAGAATATAAAAACAATGTTCCATCTGGTGCTTCAGCCTGTAAACATGGACCGTGGTCAGATTTGGCGCGAAGAAGATCAGGAATGGATGCAAGTCATAAGGCATTAGGTTATATCCTGACTCTTATAAAATAAGCTCAGATTTTTGATTTATTTCACTGTCAAATGTTGGAGTGGAAAAAACTGGTTGCTATTAGAGCAATCGTTCTTGAAAGTCAATAAGGGGGAAAAAAACTAAATAAATACATAAATAAGATAATAAAAGCATTCCGCACACCAGAATTGAAGATGAGCATTAACATTGATGCACCTGACATTTAGCAATGACGATCAGCTTTGCAGGACATCAAAGGGAAACCCGGCCCCGTCTCAGAAATCACCACGGCAACAGTTCTGATGATCCGAAAAAGCGATGCGGCTCCACAGTACGTTACAAAAATAGACACGGCTCTGCCATCATCAGAGTCACCGATAAAACACCTCACCACAAACACCTACGACAGTATATCATCATGCATGGGTGGCATGTTGTTTTTGCAACACCAGAACTGTCACGTGACTGGCTGCTACATCGACCAATGAGATCTCTGCTGCAGATGTTTCTGGACAAAAGACGGGACGTGTTGGATGAAAGAGGATGCAAAGCCACTGATGCCACAATGTTAAAAAAAAAACATCCACAATGATGCCGGCTGAAGAAGCAATATCGACTTAAGTGTGCTCTCGTGGACCAATAGGATGCTTGTAAATATGTCGACAATTGGCACGCTCTTGGCACTATGATATATTCACTAAAAACACAAGGACGTTGATTAAACATGGCATGGTTCTAAATTCAAATGTATCTTACTGGTAAAACTGAAGGGCAGTTTGTATTTAATGATGAATGCCTCACCTATATTGTCTGGGGAATACTCGATCCATTTACTACACAGACTAAACACAGTACGTTTGTTTTTTTTCTACATATTTGGGTACATACTGCAACACGTTCCCTCACTCTTCCATCACGTGCCATATTTCATTAAAGCACAACATCATTCAAACTCTCATCCCTTTTTTTTTTTCCGAGATCTTAAAGCGCTCAAAAAGTGAATTCTCCGCGTATGAGAACGGCAACAAACTGGCTGTAAACAAGCAACGACAACCGTCTCCTATAAGTAGCATATCTTATCAGATGAAACATTGTTACTCCATATTTTCACAGCTCCACTTCTTATCTATTTTGATTAACAATTAAGTAATACTTACATAAAATGATCGGCTACAATGACTGACCCTGCACGAAGGATGCGCACCAAAAGTGGCAAAAACAGCAGAGGATGAAGTTGACGTTTAAAATGTTTCTACTTCCGGTCTAAAGCATCTTTGCAAGACCATGGTCTGTCTGAACAGAAACCAAGGCAAAGAGCTTCGTTTTTTGTTTTTTTTTAGTTACAGCTACAAAATGTTGTCAAGGCCCTCATGAAGATGACCTTTATCTTCAGCGGATGAGAAATGTATAACTGTCAAAGGGCTGTGAAGCTTCTTCTTGTCGATAGTTCTTCCCTCGAAGCTGACCGCAATTCGCCGACCTTAGCCACTCCGGTGGCTTCCGTCTCCGGTGCGCTGTGATCGGGCCGCGACCAGCTCGTGGGACACTCTCTTGGGGTCCGTGGCCAGGCCCAAGAAGCACATGGCGTCGATGAAACAAGTGGTAATGTTCAACTTGCAGCCGAACTCACTTGTTGCATAGTCAAAGGGGAACGTGTGGTGATAGTTGTGAAATCCCTCACCTGTAAGTTACAAGGGAATCAGCGGTGAGCAAATCATCGAAACATTTCTACGCAAGAACCTGTGGAGCTAACATTAGCAGAGTACGTTAGGTAGACCCTTCTGTCTGCCGCTCTCTGAGATCGCTTTTTTGTTTTCCCTAAATTAGATTATATTTGTTCAGAAAGTGCAGTTCGGAATAAAAAGTCTTCAACATTCATATTAGTACATTACCAGTAAGGAGCCAGTCGGCTTAGCCTAAAACCACTGAAGCATACAATTTTTCTTTGTTTTTTAATTCTATTTTTGGTGAACAACGTTCAAGAACTGGGTGCCATCTTAGAACATCCAGGTCTTTTAAAATATCCATTGTTTCCGCACCAGTGACTCCTATTGGTTGTTCAAGGCGCTAGCATTCTTGTGGGTGGATCCAGTGGGAATAACTGTGATCTTCAGAATAAATAAAAATGTTTAAATCGGCCTTTAAATGAGTCGGCCATTTGTTTTGTGATATTGCACACCGTTTTACCGTTATCGGCTGCCGGACTGGTTTAGGTCGTAACTATTTGACATACATCGCACTGACTCTTGAACCCACTGTGCAGCCAAATGTAGGCAGCAGGTGCAACGCATAACTCTTAAAGTGATCCTGCGAAATTGAATGGTATTTTTCTAGAGGTGACACTTTCCTGACAGTCATGAGTCTAACAATTCCTGTTTCAATGATGTATTTGCGTTTCATACCTATAGCGCTGAATGTGACAAACTTGTTCTCCCTGGGGTTGATGCCCTCGTCATAGGGCCTGTTCCCCCACATGTGAGCCGCGCTGTTGACCAGCCAGGTGGCGTTCAGCACCAAGGTGTACCTCAACAGAGCTGGGACGAAGTACGCCACCCACAGAGACTCCCCCCAAAAGTACCAGGGCACGGACATGGGGACGAAGAAGCACATGAGCAGCACAGACGGCTTGTAATACCTGTCGGAGAGACAGAGTGGGTGGAGAGCAGAATGAATGGAGCTGTTTACTCAGTAAGGCATAAACACACAAATCTCAGACGTTGGATTTTTTTCCCGCGCCATCTTTCTTCAACGTGACAGTTTTCCTTAAAGTCGACCGTGTGAACCGATCTCAACATGCACGACAGACATGTTAGTAATTGTCACCTTGTTAAACCAGAAGGACCACAGACACAAGTCTGCAGCAGCGGTGGGTTAACAAGTTCAATCGGTCTTTCTTTGCTCTATATTTGTATTTGACACACCAGAGACTAAAATAACGAAATACACTTATGATTGTATACTGTCCACGCTACACACTACCTCCTCCCATAGGTGTAAAATCAATCATTGCCTGAAGCCACTTACTTCCTTTGAAACATTACAACTTTGTCAGACTTCAGGTCACTGAGTTCCAGCTTTTTTCCCTTCTCAATGACGTCGGGGTGTTTGCGCAGCATCAGCCAGCCAATGTGAGCGAAGAAGAAGCCCCGGACGGCGTTGTGGGGGTCAGCATCTGTCTCCGAATACTTGTGGTGAACCCTGTGGTCTCGAGCCCACTCAAAGATATCATTCTGTGGGTTCAGGTAAACACAGAGATTACATACACTGCAGACACAACGTGGTCGTTACACGGTAATGAAAACTGCTGTTATTACAGAGGTGAGTGTGTGTACCTGAAATGACATGGAGTTGGCTAAACCAAGAAAGATCTTTAGAGGTAATGTGGCCTTGTAGGATCTGTGGCTCCACAGGCGATGAGCTCCGGCAGTAACTCCTAAAGCACTTATGAAAAAGCAAAGTAAGGCTGTGGGGACAAAGACAGAAAGTAATTAGTACTGCTAGCAATTAAAATACTGCACATTTGCAATATCTAAGCATCAGGTGTTTTCTGTACACTTGTACTGTCAGTGTTAGGTCTGCGAATAATCCTGCAACAAGTGATCTCTTGCAAGTGAGTCATCCATGTTACATTATTATATATGTGTAACTAAAGGGCAGATCGCCCCACTAAACAGTAAAATAGTCATTCAAAAAGCTGAAATTATTACTATTGCAATTGTTTCACCTCATTTTAGCTTACAAGGCCTTTCCTTTTTGTCAAAGGGAACATATTTTGGGAATTTGTTCCAAGATGATCTCCCCAACACAATCAAATGAATCACACCAGCATTCCTGCACGGTACGTGTAGCTGAAGATCATTCAAATGTGCCTCTGACTGAACTGGTTTGTACTAGTCTATTTATCTCAGGAGAGTTTAAATAAACATGGAAAGTTACATGAAGCTGTGACAGTCACTTGGTAATGTAACTGCGTCATGTCGGATGCTGACTGAATGGATACAAGCGTTTCATGCTTGCATAAGGGCAGCCTCTGTGGTTTTAACATTCATAGAAAATACATATTCCAATGAATTCTAAGGACATTTTTTTGTCAAGTAATACAGCAGAATGCAGCTTATGTAATCACTCTTTGTCCTATTGTTACTTAATTATAAAATAACAAACATGATAGTTGGTCTCTGTTGTTAATAAGAAGTATACGTTCATCTCATGAGAAGCGCCCGCTGTGTGGTTCGCAGTTTTAAAAGACTTGCTGTGACATGAAAGCTCGGGTGATATTTGGCCTGATCTATAATCCCACTACATGCAGAATACTGGGAGGAGCGTGCACAACATCCGCGCACCCACCTTTCGGTGGTGACATAACAGCTGTGATTTCGTTATAAATCACTGTATTCCGGGCCAAAAATAAACACCCACCCCTTTGCAAAAAAAATACTGTAACAGGTAGGAATTTACTTACACCAAAGTAAGGTCAAAGGGGATGCTGAAGGGATGACGGACACGCCGTAAGCGGCACCTATATGCAACAGAGTCATCAAAACGACGTTTGTCCACACGATGGTCGAGGGAGGTTTGGGCCCGTCTTTTTCTCTGTATGAGTGGTCAAACACGTCTTCTCTGGTGGCTTCTGGAAGAACATTTCCGTTGCTCGACTTGTGCTGCTTTTTCACCAACGCCTCCGTCATCGTGGCTGCGGTTTGGGTGCTTGATGCTCTGGGCGGTAAAGAAAAAATGAATAAAAATAAGAACAGCGACAAGATAAATCGGTAATATCCGTGTTTCAGTGATAAAAGCGGAATAAAGCCCGCTGCGCTGCAGAGGAAGAGGATGTAATGTATCGATGATGCTGACTTCTACGATGTTCCCATCGTACGGCTTCGACATTTGCTGCGTTGCGTAACGCTCACATTACACCTGTAGAGTAACTTAACGAAGATAAAAAAAACTCACCGAAGAGAAGCAGACGAGTAGGAAAGAGATTCCGGCTGTTGAAGGGAGAGGAATAGGTGTGGAAAGTACTGCAACCGGTGAAAGAGAGAGTGGTCGCTGGCTTCGCAGCAAACGCATCAGTAGAAGCAGTGCGAGGTGCGATCGACCAATCAGCGCACGGATGCCGCCTCAACCTCGGACTCTGATTGGCTGCCTGGTTATCTGCTGTTCACCTTTTATTCATTCTTCTGCCAGATATACATGTACCGTCTCTGGTGATCCGCAGCTACTGTCTAGACATATAGAGTGAGATTGGTCTCTAAATGGTCACAAATATGCCTTACATTACATAATGTAATACTATATGATTTAATTTGATTTGATTTAATTAATCAGAATCAGAATCAGATTTATTTGCCATGTATGCGTACGCACTACGCATACAAGGAATTTGACTCCGGGTTTTCACTTTGCTCTCAACCTACGCACATACACAAGTTTACAAATAAACAAGAACAATATAAAAAATAAAATAAGGACAACAAAAAAAGTATAACAGATGTTAGTATAAACATTTAACGACTATGTACAATATAAATATATATCCAAAAGTATATATATATATATATATATATATATATATTATGAACATAAACTTATTTATTTCCCTGTTTTAGCAATCACGCTTTCAATCAATACTCCTAACACTGCTGCAAATAATATTACGTTACTTTTCATGCACCTCATCAATATCGTTCTATAACAGCAATCAAAATAAGAGGCATATAATAAATTGAGAAATTATGGTAAAAATAAAGATTAGTAAAAGTGATGAAATAATGGTGATGATACAGTAATTATACAATAACAAAAATATTAATTTAATAGCATAATTGTTAATCAATGGTTTCACATATAAAACACAGGACAACTGTCACCACTGTTCATTGCAACCAGTTTAGATTGTATCCCTCAAAACTATAATCTCATCATATACAGTGTATGCCCTGAGTGTTCACTGCACCATTTACTGATAACATGTACTTTTGTATTAGTTAACAATCCATATAGGAGGTTATATTACATGAATGTACTGTTCAACCTACGTATCTCTCACATATGCCAAGTACCGACAGGGTTTTAATCTTCAGACATCACTTTAGAAAAACGTCATTCTCACTTTGAAATTATTCAAGTTTTCACCAATCGACCAGATGGCCACGTTTTCCACTAGCACCTAAACGCAGCATGCATTTGTGGATGTGTGTGGAGCTGCAGACCGTGAAAATAGTCTCCACCATATGACTCATGGTCTCCACGCGTAAATGTAACCTGATCTTATAAAACGGATCCGTGCGTATCAGGCGATCCATGCGCACACATTTAATAATCTGTAAATAAATACAAAATAATACAACAATTATGTGCAGACATTTGTATGCACAGGAAACTCTCCGAATGCTAATATTATCAGACCTTAGTAAAAAAAATAATGTGCACATAAATATTAATATTCATTGAGGTTGTGATGTGTGCATTTACTGTTGTACATGTGTGTACATCACGGTTCAAACAGGTTGGTATTTGTTGGAACTTGCACATTTGGGAATACGCACTAATCGTTGTCCCAATTTTTAAATCTTATTTCTCATTTGTAGATCACGTAATGCACATTTGTGACTATTTTGAGATTAATTTCACTCCATTATGAACTGAGGAGACAGTTGCAAATGTTGTACAGGATTCTAATTCAAAAAAGGGTTGACACACATACACAAGTTTTCACAGTTAAAGACAGACGTTATGTCTCCATCTAGTGGGGTAAAGAGCCAGAGAGTCGACTCTCTCATATCATGCAAACCTCTCTTTATACATCAGTGGTGCAGACGTAACGTATATGAACGTCAGCTTTCAGCAAAAAACAACACAAAAATAAAGACGAAAACTGACGGGCGTTCTATTTGCAGCATCTGCCTGACGTCATCAGCAGGCGCCCGTATTTACCTCTGGTCCAGTCCGCTCAGCCCGCTGCAATGGAGGTAAACAGGGACGAAGCCGAGCGCTGCATCGACATTGCAACCGCGGCGTTGACCAACGACCAGCCGGAGAAGGCGCAGAGGTTCCTGGGCAAGGCGCAGAGGCTCTTCCCGACAGAGAAAGCGAAGGGTGAGTGTTAAGATGGCCGAGCCTGTAGGAAAGGGGGCGCTTCAGCCGGGGAGGTCTGCAGCATCATCACCTGCAGCATCACCTGCATCCTGGATGAGCTCTGCAGCGCATGTAGCCGGGGCCTTTTGGGAGCTAACGAGCTAGCTGCCATAATGTTGTAATTTCATGACAAATCAGCATCCTGCTGTAGCTATTGTGCATGCATTATTCTGTGCACCTGCTCAACATGAAACAGATGTTCTTTGGGTGAAACGCTGTCCTCGATGTGCTGTCAGTTGCTTTTCCATTAGATGGCTAAGCCTAGAAAGTCTGTTGACTACAGGGCAAGAGTGGCAGAGCAGCACAAAGACCCCTAGATCCCAGGGAACCAGTTTATGTGTCATTTAATTTACAATAATAATATCTCTTTAACCAACCCTCCCATCTCCGGGCCAAGAGGACCAATAATACACATTTACAATAAAAATACATTTAATTTATTTAACCGTTATTCATCCAGGATAATCCCATTTAGATTTAGAATCTCTTTTACAAGGGGGCCCCTGTTGAATGCATGTCTGAATATCTTTTTATGTTCACAACACTGTTATTGTGTCCCTTCTAGTACTACTGGAGCTAATAGCAAAGAATGGATTTACACCTCGACAAGGCGGCCACTCGGACTTCAGTGGGGCCTCAGGGCCTCGACAGCGGCAGAGCAACAGCGAGGATACCAGACCTGAAGAAAAGTCTTCAGACACCTCAAAATCCTACTCGGCAGACCAGCTAGACGCTGTGAGGAGGTAAGGCTGACGATCATGTCAAGACTCGTATGACGTATTTTTAGCCTTGATACGACAGCTGACACTGAGAACCCCGTGTTCTCTACACAGGATAAAACAATGTAGAGACTTCTATGAAATCCTCGGGGTCCAGGCAGACGCCTCTGAGGATGAACTCAAAAGATCGTATAGAAAACTTGCTTTGAAGTTCCATCCAGACAAGAATCACGCTCCTGGTGCTACAGAGGCGTTTAAAGGTGACCAGCACGAGCTTTCATTCATCACTGACGTTAGTGCAGAAAGCCTGAATAGAGGCTGTAATTATGGCTACAGAAGGTGCCCTTATTAATGATGATAAAAACATAATTTGACTTCATTTTAATTGATTAATTTAAATGTTTCGCTCCCAACAGCTATCGGGAATGCGTATTCTCTTCTGAGTAATGCCAACAAAAGACAACAGTATGATCAATGTGGCGACGAGAAGAGGCATCCGTCAAGTCACAGCCCAGACAACGGAAACTTTGAGCCAGATATTTCACCTGAAGACCTCTTTAACATGTTCTTTGGTGGAGGTTACCCATCAAGTAAGTGACGCTGCTTTGTGTTTTCATGCCAAAGCTTGTGAGACACAGTGTTTTCATTGTCATACTCGTTGTGATCTGTCTATTAAGTGCTACATGTGCTACATTGATCTAGGTAATGCTAATGTGTACACTAATGGGCGGATGCGTTACCAAAGGCGAGAGGGAAGAGAGCGACAGCGGGAAGTGAGTTTGATGTTGTTATTAGAGCTCCTGCAAACTGAAGATGTGCAAATAATGTAAAGTTCTTCTTAAACAGCAGGGGGCGACGTTGGGTTATTTGTCATTTTTCCTTTGAGGTGAAATTCAGTAATATTCAAGTGTCTTTCAGAGATTTTTCTTAAAACAAAGTGATTGATTCAGCTGTGGGGCTTTGACACTGAACCGTTTTCTTTGCAGGGAGGCCTTGCTCTCTTCGTGCAGGTCATGCCCATCATCATCCTTGTCATTGTGTCGGCCCTCAGTCAGATCATGGTCAACAGCCCCCCGTACAGCCTCAGCTTCAGGCCGTGAGTGTGATCCCGTGTTCCGAACACCTGCCCAAGAAGAATGTTAAATAACAACACTAATATAATATAACATAATTGTTATATTTGTTTGCTATTTTTGTAAGAGCGAGAATGTCACTGATTTATAGCTTAACCAAATGTTTACTTTCATAGTACTTTCAGTTACATTGCTTCCTGAGACAGATCCATTGTAATGACTTTCTTGTTTGATTTAGAAAAGAACATCTTGATGCTGCCTCAATTAATTCCAAATAATCACAGAACTCTTCTGTGTTTGCAAGGATTGCTGGCTCCATTTGTCTGGCCTCCCTCCATTTTGCTTGCCTTTGTGTTTCGGATACACTTTCTGCGAGCCGTTGTCAGCCATGACTCATGTTAACAGAGACAGACGGGTACCAGATCTGTCATCTGTCATTAGTCATTGGATCTCTCTCCCACACTTTCGTCCTATCGTCACGCAGGTCAGCAGGTTACACACAGAGGAGGCTGACTGAGAACCTGAAGGTGCCATATTATGTGGGGGAGCAGTTCTCCAGAGAGTTCACTGGACTGAATTTGAGGAACTTGGAGCGGACGGTGGAGGACGATTATGTTTCCAACCTTCGCAACAATTGCTGGAAGGAGAAGCAACAGAGTATGTTTGCCAAGAACACAAATTGGGCTTATTTATTTATCCAACCATGAATATTAATTGTTGTTTCTGCCAGTTCTGGGAAAAACATTGTCTGATTTTTATTTCCCCTCATATACCTCTCATTAATTGTTTCTACTTCCTGCAGAGGAGGGCATGCTTTACAGAGCCCGCTATTTTGGAGACAACGATCTGTACCAAAGAGCACAGAGGGCTCGCACACCGAGCTGCGCCAAGCTGTCCGAGATCACAGCGTCATTACACGGTTAATGCTGCTTTCATAAGTAAAAGCAAGTTCTCTACATGTTTCTTATTTCTGAACATATTTTATTATCAATAGCTGCATGTTTGTTTTTCATTTCACAAAGTGAAAATGTTTTCATGATTTTTTTTTTTTTTTCCTTCTTTCCAGAGTCAACACAAAGAAAATATTGGCTGTAAAAGATTATTGGCTGTAAAAGATTATTGGCTGTAAATAGATGCTTTAACAATCTGGAGACTGAAGATGACTCAGCAAGCAACACAAACAAACCAGCACCGAATGCATCAAATTGACCACACAAACTGGAATGTGAAATTAAAATATAATGTTATCATAATGTTTTGAAATAGGGGAAAAACACTTAAAATAGCTTGTCCTCTTGACAAGATAGGGGTTTGGAAAAACTCCAAAAAGTTTTTGAATGGGAGCCAGCAGTGGTCACTTTATGGTTTTGCAAGAATACAGTTTGGAACAGGAAAATAGTGAGGTTAGATATAGTCGTACAGATGTTATTTATGTAGCAGTTTATAAGATACCACACTGAGCGCTTCCTCTTTTCTTTTACACAGTCAAATCAGCGAGGGAGAGGAGTCGGAGGAGTCGGGTTTGCTGATTTGACTTCAAATGCACATTCTGAAACTATGCAGGAATAATGTGAAAACTCTGATGAACATACACTCATGTCTAGGGTTTATCAGACAATGAACACCTGAAATTTGTCTTTGTCTATGTGTGTGTGTGTGTGTGTGAGTGAAATAACAATTATGAAATGTCCCTTTGCCTCTTTTAATTGTGTTCAGGATAGAATAATATGCTGTGACCTGATGGCACTTCACAATAAAAGCCAAGAAGATTGAGAGATGTGCCTCCCCACCAAGTGGGACTTTAACAGGTTCTAGTTTTTGAACGCAATGTCTCTGATGAACATCTGTTGGAAAAAGCAATTTTTGTCACACCTATGTTTATAGAATGCTATTCATGTTCTGTATTATTTATTTAGAAAATGATTATCAAAACAGCTCTTGCTCACCTTTTCCACCATGTTTTTACTCCCAGATGAAAATAAATATGGATGCTTAAAACGTGTTGGACGTGACTCATTGCTCAGAGCAGGACGAGCACAGAACGTGGAGACAAAAGCTCAGTCAGCACATCCCGCACGTAAAGTCTGCCAGTGAGCTGGCTGAGGCTGGGAACAGGGAACATGGCTTTGTGCACGTTCACATTTTGGGGGGGACATGCAGCAACATGCGCCTGGTAGGAACTAACAGTGTCACATTCTCTCACTGCAAATGTACTCAGCTGTTTTTAGCAGAAGTTGCACCTCCGCTTTCTAATTTTAACTTGCCAGTGTTTTAACTTTCTTCAGTTTTGCAACTTTGTAATTGTTGTGCATGTGCCAGAAAATGTCTGGCTCATATGTCAGCTGATCCATCTATCTATAGGTATATTAGTATTCTGGCAGTTTGTCAAAGGGTACGCATACAGCTTTATATATGTAGCTCTACATTTAACAAAATCATATTTGACCTCATACAGAATCTGGATATAAAACTACAAATGGATGATCTTAATCTGACAAGTTTCAAGAAATAAGACAACAGATGAGAGAATTGTTAAAAAATAATAATTTATTTGCAGTCATGGAAGTACAAAAACAGTGCAATGTTATGAGTATTTGAATGTCAAATAAATAAAGTTTAAAGCAGGAAAGGTCTACACAAGATACAAGATCAAATCTTAGCCGTAGCTTGCACATAAACTGCATAATGTAAGCACTGGTGAGCCTTTGCGCTTTAATCAAGCGGTCACTAGGGTCCCTAACAACTTGCCTGGTGAACAATTCATCACTTGGCGTACATTACAATTAATTGGCATGTATCAAAGGAAAAAAAACAACACAATGGTCTTCAGTGACTATAATCATATAGCTTAGCTGCCGTTGTGCGTTTCAATAGAAACTGAGGTACGCGCTTTGATACTTGCAAAATGCCTATTTACCACTTATACCATGATGGTTACACATTGTGATTTGAAACGTGACACCTGCTCCAGGTACCATAAACTCCCTTACAGTGGGAACAAAAGGCTACACAATGACAAAGTCCCTCCTTACACTTCAGAAGGCAGGCATCATACACATGGAGTTATAGTAATAAGGCCCTTTCTGTGAGCTTAACTGGGCGTTGTAAAAAACGCAGACAGTAAAATATCGACAGTCCCATACATTTCTCAACATTCCTCAATGAGCAGTTCCTCGGAACAATACAGTTTCTTCTTAATCACTCGGAAACCAGTGCTAAGTTTAATCGCTTCTCTCACGACTGGAGTGGAAGGAGACTTTGTGCTAAAAAGTCCTTGGATCTTGGGCCACAGCCCACTGGAATCCAGCCGCAACACCAGAGTCAGCTGAAAGGTGGGGACAAGGTAGGGGTCCACGGACAGCTGTGCCATGCTCTCGCAGATGGTCCCTTGCTCCACACACAGGTCAACGAGAGCCCCCCTTAAGCCGCAGGGCTCGCTAGCTGCCAGGTGAAGGAGCTCCTGTCCAATGTGCTCCAGAAGTTTGTCGGGGATGAGCAGCTTGGTACATCGTAAGGAGTCTTTGGAGTCTCTCAGGCTTCCTGCAATAAGGTCCACTACTTCTTTCAGGATGGTCTCCTCCATTGGGCCATTAAACAGGTCTTCATTGCAGTGAGACAGGTCACTGGAGACATCTGACCCTGTTGTCAAGACACAATAGGGTTAGCATTGGAGCCATGGAAAAAAATAAAGAGGAAAAGGCTAATTCACTCAGAATTAAGTGTTCGAAACATTTGCATTGGTTTTTACCTGAGTCAGAGAGATCACTCCTGCTGCCATTGTTGGACCCGGAGTCAATACTGCTGCTGTTGGCAGATGTGCTGAAATCGGCCATCCTTTGAACCAGTTTACTCCAGGACAGCCTCCTGAGACTGCTGTCCACTGGAGAAGAGGCTGAGCTGCTGATACCAGTGGGTGCAGAGAGAGCGGGCATGGTTGTCCTCTTTGCAGTATTAAACAGTATCAGCTGATCCTGTGGTTAACTGTTTATGAGGAGACAAAAACAAAAAGATAAGCACTCAAACTCGAGATAAACGGCAGTAGTTAAGTTAAACATAATTTAGTAATACTTCAACATAAGTAAGATGCATTTTAAGTATTCATTGTTACGGAATATATGAACAGTACAAGTTTACAGGATGAAGATCTTTGACGGTAGCTTAGAGCTGTTAAAACTGCAAAATAACTGCAAAATAAGCAATTTGTGACATAGTACTTACAGTGTATATGACAACGGTGCTGATCAAGTCCGATGTCGATGTAGAATATAGTTATTTGAAGGCTTATTGTCTGCAAAAACAACCATCTGGTAACCTCTTTCCCCTACGCTGCCTCATCTACACAGCAGCTGCCAAAGTATGCGGTTTGTCCTGCAACAATGTTTATATATGGGCTGCTAGGCCACGCCCACCCGCAACCCAGCCAGCCAATCATAAAGAGAGGCACGGCATCGGGAGCTGTATCTTGCCTGGTAACATGCCAGCAGAGAAGACAAACAGGAGGAGGAGAGGGGGGGCTCTGGTGATGAATAGCAGACCCCGGTGTTGTTGAAATATACAAAGACTTGCCTGAGCTTCCTATAGCATCCTATATAATTTCTTTGTTTGATATCTTCCATAAGCATAAATAAATGACTTTGCTCTATGTGCATCCACTGTATTAAAAAGCATTGAATAGAGTCCATGCAGGAAAAGATCAGCAGGTTGAGTGTTGCAGTGCACATTACGTCACCTGTTTTGCTCAAGCATTACATCATGATTTTTCATCTGCCACACAGAGGTGAAAACAACACACAACCGGCTGCAAAATGCAACACTGGGAACACGATAATATGCTGATAGTTGTTTTCTATTCAAAGATGTGCATCTTCCTACATTTGCACTCAAATAGAACACCACTGGAAATAAGGCCAAACAATAGAACCAGGAGGGTATAGCTTTACACAGTATAGCATTACTGTCACAAAGTATGCGCTGGTGCCATCAACGTGCTTTCAGGCATAAAAAGCACTGCATGGGGAAAATGACGAGTTCATTTGTTGGTGAGAGTTACGCGGTATACTTTACCAGATGGAAACCCAAGCAAAACTGCAAGAACAGCTACAGTGCAAAGCAAAAAACTGCTGCTTTGTTTCATATACAGTACAAAGGGGGCCATCACTGCACATGATATACTCAATGTTTGCTTGAAGAAAAAAAATTGGAAAGCTGCCAGATAAAGGCTGTGTTAA
>NW_027466703.1:0-31204 GCF_050575085.1 Anarhichas minor
GGCGGTTTTCAAACACGCGCTGCATCGGCTGTGTGTATCCGTTTATTATTCATCTTATATGGGTGGTTAGAGGACTTTCCAGCTTGACAACTGGGCATGAGTATCCCCGCTGTGCGTTCTATTTCCGGGTAGATATGGCGCGCGTAATATGGTCCCTGCGACCTACTTTGACCGCGTCGTGCCTCGGCTGTGAGTGTCCGATTGTGGATCACCCTCCACATGTCTTTAGAGGTTGACGGTGGCTACAGGTCGGCATAGGTGTCCCGGCTGTGCGTTGTGTATTCGCGGGGATATGGACCGCGCAAGACGGCGATTTGGTTTAAGGAAACAGAGTATTGGCGCTATCGCTGTGATTTTGTCAGAGTATGAAGATCGGTCGGCGGTTTTCAAATACGTGCTGCCTCGGCTATGGATACCCGTTTATTATTCTGCTTATATGGGTAGTTAGAGGGACGTCGCGACCGTGTATTCAAAATAAGAATCCCCGCTGTGCGTTCCATTTCCGGGTAGATATGGCGCGCGTAATAGGGCCCCTGCGACCTACTTTGACCGCGTGGTGCCTCGGCTGTGGACCTCGCATCCAGGATCCACTCGGATAGGTTGTAGAAGTGGACTTGGACTACAATTAGATATGAGGTTCCCGGCTGTGCGTTGTGTTTTCGCGGAGATATGGACCGCGCAAAACGGGTATTTGGTTTAAGGATTTTTCGCTGTGATTTTGTCAGAGTATGAAGATCGATCGGCGGTTTTCAAACACGCGCTGCATCGGCTGTGTGTATCCGTTTATTATTCATCTTATATGGGTGGTTAGAGGACTTCCAGCTTGACAACTGGGCATGAGTATCCCCGCTGTGCGTTCTATTTCCGGGTAGCATTTCCGGGTAGATATGGACCGCGCAATATGGCCCTGCGACCTACTTTGACTACATCGTGCCTCGGTTGTGGACCTCGCATCCATGATCCACTCGGATAGATTTGTAGAGGGGGACTTGGACTACAGTTAGATATAAGTGTCCCGGCTGTGCGTTGTGTATTCGCGGGGATATGGACCTCGCAAAACGGGTATTTCGTTTAAGTCTTTCGCTGTGATTTTGTCAGAGTATGAAGATCGGTCGGCTGTTTTCAAACACGCGCTGCCTCGGCTGTGGTTATCCGTTTATTATTCAGCTTACATAGTTGGTTAGAGGACGTCGGGGCCGTGTATTCAGTATAGGAATCCCCGCTGTGCGTTCTATTTTCCGGGTAGATATGGCGCGCGTAATATGGTCCTGCGACCTACTTTGACTACACCGTGCCTCGGCTGTGGACCTCGCATCCAGGATCCACTCCGATAGTTTTGTAGAGGGGGGACGTGGACTACAACTGGGTATAAGTGTCCCGGCTGTGCGTTGTGTATTCGCGGGGATATGACCTCGCAAAACGGGTATTTCGTTTAAGTCTTTCGCTGTGATTTTGTCAGAGTATGAAGATCGGTCGGGCGGTTTTCAAATACGCGCTGTATCGGCTGTGTGTATCCGTTTATAGGAGTGTCTAGATGGGTGGTTAGAGGACTTCCAGCTTGACAACTGGGCAATGAGTATCCCCGCTGTGCGTTCTATTTCCGGGTAGATATGGCGCGCGTAATATGGTCCCTGCGACCTACTTTGACCGCGTCGTGCCTCGGCTGTGAGTGTCCGATTGTGGATCACCCTCCACATGTCTTTAGAGGTTGACGGTGGCTACAGGTCGGCATAGGTGTCCCGGCTGTGCGTTGTGTATTCGCGGGGATATGGACCGCGCAAGACGGCGATTTGGTTTAAGGAAACAGAGTATTGGCGCTATCGCTGTGATTTTGTCAGAGTATGAAGATCGGTCGGCGGTTTTCAAATACGTGCTGCCTCGGCTGTGGATACCCGTTTATTATTCTGCTTATATGGGTAGTTAGAGGACGTCGCGACCGTGTATTCAAAATAAGAATCCCCGCTGTGCGTTCCATTTCCGGGTAGATATGGCGCGCGTAATAGTGGCCCCTGCGACCCTACTTTGACCGCGTGGTGCCTCGGCTGTGGACCTCGCATCCAGGATCCACTCGGATAGGTTTGTAGAAGTGGACTTGGACTACAATTAGATATGAGGTTCCCGGCTGTGCGTTGTGTTTTCGCGGAGATATGGACCGCGCAAAACGGGTATTTGGTTTAAGGATTTTTCGCTGTGATTTTGTCAGAGTATGAAGATCGATCGGCGGTTTTTCAAACACGCGCTGCATCGGCTGTGTGTATCCGTTTATTATTCATCTTATATGGGTGGTTAGAGGACTTCCAGCTTGACAACTGGGCATGAGTATCCCCGCTGTGCGTTCTATTTCCGGGTAGATATGGCGCGCGTAATATGGTCCCTGCGACCTACTTTGACCGCGTCGTGCCTCGGCTGTGAGTGTCCGATTGTGGATCACCCTCCACATGTCTTTAGAGGTTGACGGTGGCTACAGGTCGGCATAGGTGTCCCGGCTGTGCGTTGTGTATTCGCGGGGATATGGACCGCGCAGACGGCGATTTGGTTTAAGGAAACAGAGTATTGGCGCTATCGCTGTGATTTTGTCAGAGTATGAAGATCGGTCGGCGGTTTTTCAAATACGTGCTGCCTCGGCTGTGGATACCCGTTTATTATTCTGCTTATATGGGTAGTTAGAGGACGTCGCGACCGTGTATTCAAAATAAGAATCCCCGCTGTGCGTTCCATTTCCGGGTAGATATGGCGCGCGTAATAGGGCCCCTGCGACCTACTTTGACCGCGTGGTGCCTCGGCTGTGGACCTCGCATCCAGGATCCACTCGGATAGGTTTGTAGAAGTGGACTTGGACTACAATTAGATATGAGGTTCCCGGCTGTGCGTTGTGTTTTCGCGGAGATATGGACCGCGCAAAACGGGTATTTGGTTTAAGGATTTTTCGCTGTGATTTTGTCAGAGTATGAAGATCGATCGGCGGTTTTCAAACACGCGCTGCATCGGCTGTGTGTATCCGTTTATTATTCATCTTATATGGGTGGTTAGAGGACTTCCAGCTTGACAACTGGGCATGAGTATCCCCGCTGTGCGTTCTATTTCCGGGTAGATATGGCGCGCGTAATATGGTCCCTGCGACTACTTTGACCGCGTCGTGCCTCGGCTGTGAGTGTCCGATTGTGGATCACCCTCCACATGTCTTTAGAGGTTGACGGTGGCTACAGGTCGGCATAGGTGTCCCGGCTGTGCGTTGTGTATTCGCGGGATATGGACCGCGCAAGACGGCGATTTGGTTTAAGGAAACAGAGTATTGGCGCTATCGCTGTGATTTTGTCAGAGTATGAAGATCGGTCGGCGGTTTTCAAATACGTGCTGCCTCGGCTGTGGATACCCGTTTATTATTCTGCTTATATGGGTAGTTAGAGGACGTCGCGACCGTGTATTCAAATAAGAATCCCCGCTGTGCGTTCATTTCCGGGTAGATATGGCGCGCGTAATAGGGCCCCTGCGACCTACTTTGACCGCGTGGTGCCTCGGCTGTGGACCTCGCATCCAGGATCCACTCGGATAGGTTTGTAGAAGTGGACTTGGACTACAATTAGATATGAGGTTCCCGGCTGTGCGTTGTGTTTTCGCGGAGATATGGACCGCGCAAAACGGGTATTTGGTTTAAGGATTTTTTCGCTGTGATTTTGTCAGAGTATGAAGATCGATCGGCGGTTTTCAAACACGCGCTGCATCGGCTGTGTGTATCCGTTTATTATTCATCTTATATGGGTGGTTAGAGGACTTCCAGCTTGACAACTGGGCATGAGTATCCCCGCTGTGCGTTCTATTTCCGGGTAGATATGGCGCGCGTAATATGGTCCCTGCGACCTACTTTGACCGCGTCGTGCCTCGGCTGTGAGTGTCCGATTGTGGATCACCCTCCACATGTCTTTAGAGGTTGACGGTGGCTACAGGTCGGCATAGGTGTCCCGGCTGTGCGTTGTGTATTCGCGGGGATATGGACCGCGCAAGACGGCGATTTGGTTTAAGGAAACAGAGTATTGGCGCTATCGCTGTGATTTTGTCAGAGTATGAAGATCGGTCGGCGGTTTTCAAATACGTGCTGCCTCGGCTGTGGATACCCGTTTATTATTCTGCTTATATGGGTAGTTAGAGGACGTCGCGACCGTGTATTCAAAATAAGAATCCCCGCTGTGCGTTCCATTTCCGGGTAGATATGGGCGCGCGTAATAGGGCCCCTGCGACCTACTTTGACCGCGTGGTGCCTCGGCTGTGGACCTCGCATCCAGGATCCACTCGGATAGGTTTGTAGAAGTGGACTTGGACTACAATTAGATATGAGGTTCCCGGCTGTGCGTTGTGTTTTCGCGGAGATATGGACCGCGCAAAACGGGTATTTGGTTTAAGGATTTTTCGCTGTGATTTTGTCAGAGTATGAAGATCGATCGCGGTTTTCAAACACGCGCTGCATCGGCTGTGTGTATCCGTTTATTATTCATCTTATATGGGTGGTTAGAGGACTTCCAGCTTGACAACTGGGCATGAGTATCCCCGCTGTGCGTTCTATTTCCGGGTAGATATGGCGCGCGTAATATGGTCCCTGCGACCTACTTTGACCGCGTCGTGCCTCGGCTGTGAGTGTCCGATTGTGGATCACCCTCCACATGTCTTTAGAGGTTGACGGTGGCTACAGGTCGGCATAGGTGTCCCGGCTGTGCGTTGTGTATTCGCGGGGATATGGACCGCGCAAGACGGCGATTTGGTTTAAGGAAACAGAGTATTGGCGCTATCGCTGTGATTTTGTCAGAGTATGAAGATCGGTCGGCGGTTTTCAAATACGTGCTGCCTCGGCTGTGGATACCCGTTTATTATTCTGCTTATATGGGTAGTTAGAGGACGTCGCGACCGTGTATTCAAAATAAGAATCCCCGCTGTGCGTTCCATTTCCGGGTAGATATGGCGCGCGTAATAGGGCCCCTGCGACCTACTTTGACCGCGTGGTGCCTCGGCTGTGGACCTCGCATCCAGGATCCACTCGGATAGGTTTGTAGAAGTGGACTTGGACTACAATTAGATATGAGGTTCCCGGCTGTGCGTTGTGTGTTTCGCGGAGATATGGACCGCGCAAAACGGGTATTTGGTTTAAGGATTTTTCGCTGTGATTTTGTCAGAGTATGAAGATCGATCGGCGGTTTTCAAACACGCGCTGCATCGGCTGTGTGTATCCGTTTATTATTCATCTTATATGGGTGGTTAGAGGACTTCCAGCTCGACAACTGGGCATGAGTATCCCCGCTGTGCGTTCTATTTCGGGTAGATATGGCGCGCGTAATATGGTCCCTGCGACCTACTTTGACCGCGTCGTGCCTCGGCTGTGAGTGTCCGATTGTGGATCACCCTCCACATGTCTTTAGAGGTTGACGGTGGCTACAGGTCGGCATAGGTGTCCCGGCTGTGCGTTGTGTATTCGCGGGGATATGGACCGCGCAAGACGGCGATTTGGTTTAAGGAAACAGAGTATTGGCGCTATCGCTGTGATTTTGTCAGAGTATGAAGATCGGTCGGCGGTTTTCAAATACGTGCTGCCTCGGCTGTGGATACCCGTTTATTATTCTGCTTATATGGGTAGTTAGAGGACGTCGCGACCGTGTATTCAAAATAAGAATCCCCGCTGTGCGTTCCATTTCCGGGTAGATATGGCGCGCGTAATAGGGCCCCTGCGACCTACTTTGACCGCGTGGTGCCTCGGCTGTGGACCTCGCATCCAGGATCCACTCGGATAGGTTTGTAGAAGTGGACTTGGACTACAATTAGATATGAGGTTCCCGGCTGTGCGTTGTGTTTTCGCGGAGATATGGACCGCGCAAAACGGGTATTTGGTTTAAGGATTTTTCGCTGTGATTTTGTCAGAGTATGAAGATCGATCGGCGGTTTTCAAACACGCGCTGCATCGGCTGTGTGTATCCGTTTATTATTCATCTTATATGGGTGGTTAGAGGACTTCCAGCTTGACAACTGGGCATGAGTATCCCCGCTGTGCGTTCTATTTCCGGGTAGATATGGCGCGCGTAATATGGTCCCTGCGACCTACTTTGACCGCGTCGTGCCTCGGCTGTGAGTGTCCGATTGTGGATCACCCTCCACATGTCTTTAGAGGTTGACGGTGGCTACAGGTCGGCATAGGTGTCCCGGCTGTGCGTTGTGTATTCGCGGGGATATGGACCCGCGCAAGACGGCGATTTGGTTTAAGGAAACAGAGTATTGCGCTATCGCTGTGATTTTGTCAGAGTATGAAGATCGGTCGGCGGTTTTCAAATACGTGCTGCCTCGGCTGTGGATACCCGTTTATTATTCTGCTTATATGGGTAGTTAGAGGACGTCGCGACCGTGTATTCAAAATAAGAATCCCCGCTGTGCGTTCCATTTCCGGGTAGATATGGCGCGCGTAATAGGGCCCCTGCGACCTACTTTGACCGCGTGGTGCCTCGGCTGTGGACCTCGCATCCAGGATCCACTCGGATAGGTTTGTAGAAGTGGACTTGGACTACAATTAGATATGAGGTTCCCGGCTGTGCGTTGTGTTTTCGCGGAGATATGGACCGCGCAAAACGGGTATTTGGTTTAAGGATTTTTCGCTGTGATTTTGTCAGAGTATGAAGATCGATCGGCGGTTTTCAAACACGCGCTGCATCGGCTGTGTGTATCCGTTTATTATTCATCTTATATGGGTGGTTAGAGGACTTCCAGCTTGACAACTGGGCATGAGTATCCCCGCTGTGCGTTCTATTTCCGGGTAGATATGGCGCGCGTAATATGGTCCCTGCGACCTACTTTGACCGCGTCGTGCCTCGGCTGTGAGTGTCCGATTGTGGATCACCCTCCACATGTCTTTAGAGGTTGACGGTGGCTACAGGTCGGCATAGGTGTCCCGGCTGTGCGTTGTGTATTCGCGGGGATATGGAGCCGCGCAAGACGGCGATTTGGTTTAAGGAAACAGAGTATTGGCGCTATCGCTGTGATTTTGTCAGAGTATGAAGATCGGTCGGCGGTTTTCAAATACGTGCTGCCTCGGCTGTGGATACCCGTTTATTATTCTGCTTATATGGGTAGTTAGAGGACGTCGCGACCGTGTATTCAAAATAAGAATCCCCGCTGTGCGTTCCATTTCCGGGTAGATATGGCGCGCGTAATAGGGCCCCTGCGACCTACTTTGACCGCGTGGTGCCTCGGCTGTGGACCTCGCATCCAGGATCCACTCGGTGAGGTTTGTAGAAGTGGACTTGGACTACAATTAGATATGAGGTTCCCGGCTGTGCGTTGTGTTTTCGCGGAGATATGGACCGCGCAAAACGGGTATTTGGTTTAAGGATTTTTCGCTGTGATTTTGTCAGAGTATGAAGATCGATCGTCGGTTTTCAAACACGCGCTGCATCGGCTGTGTGTATCCGTTTATTATTCATCTTATATGGGTGGTTAGAGGACTTCAGCTCGACAACTGGGCATGAGTATCCCGCTGTGCGTTCTATTTCCGGGTAGATATGGCGCGCGTAATATGGTCCCTGCGACCTACTTTGACCGCGTCGTGCCTCGGCTGTGAGTGTCCGATTGTGGATCACCCTCCACATGTCTTTAGAGGTTGACGGTGGCTACAGGTCGGCATAGGTGTCCCGGCTGTGCGTTGTGTATTCGCGGGGATATGGACCCGCGCAAGACGGCGATTTGGTTTAAGGAAACAGAGTATTGGCGCTATCGCTGTGATTTTGTCAGAGTATGAAGATCGGTCGGCGGTTTTCAAATACGTGCTGCCTCGGCTGTGGATACCCGTTTATTATTCTGCTTATATGGGTAGTTAGAGGACGTCGCGACCGTGTATTCAAAATAAGAATCCCCGCTGTGCGTTCCATTTCCGGGTAGATATGGCGCGCGTAATAGGGCCCCTGCGACCTACTTTGACCGCGTGGTGCCTCGGCTGTGGACCTCGCATCCAGGATCCACTCGGATAGGTTTGTAGAAGTGGACTTGGACTACAATTAGATATGAGGTTCCCGGCTGTGCGTTGTGTTTTCGCGGAGATATGGACCGCGCAAAACGGGTATTTGGTTTAAGGATTTTTCGCTGTGATTTTGTCAGAGTATGAAGATCGATCGGCGGTTTTCAAACACGCGCTGCATCGGCTGTGTGTATCCGTTTATTATTCATCTTATATGGGTGGTTAGAGGACTTCCAGCTCGACAACTGGGCATGAGTATCCCCGCTGTGCGTTCTATTTCCGGGTAGATATTGGCGCGCGTAATATGGTCCCTGCGACCTACTTTGACCGCGTCGTGCCTCGGCTGTGAGTGTCCGATTGTGGATCACCCTCCACATGTCTTTAGAGGTTGACGGTGGCTACAGGTCGGCATAGGGTGTCCCGGCTGTGCGTTGTGTATTCGCGGGGATATGGACCGCGCAAGACGGCGATTTGGTTAAGGAAACAGAGTATTGCGCTATCGCTGTGATTTTGTCAGAGTATGAAGATCGGTCGGCGGTTTTCAAATACGTGCTGCCTCGGCTGTGGATACCCGTTTATTATTCTGCTTATATGGGTAGTTAGAGGACGTCGCGACCGTGTATTCAAAATAAGAATCCCCGCTGTGCGTTCCATTTCCGGGTAGATATGGCGCGCGTAATAGGGCCCCTGCGACCTACTTTGACCGCGTGGTGCCTCGGCTGTGGACCTCGCATCCAGGATCCACTCGGATAGGTTTGTAGAAGTGGACTTGGACTACAATTAGATATGAGGTTCCCGGCTGTGCGTTGTGTTTTCGCGGAGATATGGACCGCGCAAAACGGGTATTTGGTTTAAGGATTTTCGCTGTGATTTTGTCAGAGTATGAAGATCGATCGGCGGTTTTCAAACACGCGCTGCATCGGCTGTGTGTATCCGTTTATTATTCATCTTATATGGGTGGTTAGAGGACTTCCAGCTTGACAACTGGGCATGAGTATCCCCGCTGTGCGTTCTATTTCCGGGTAGATATGGCGCGCGTAATATGGTCCCTGCGACCTACTTTGACCGCGTCGTGCCTCGGCTGTGAGTGTGTCCGATTGTGGATCACCCTCCACATGTCTTTAGAGGTTGACGGTGGCTACAGGTCGGCATAGGTGTCCCGGCTGTGCGTTGTGTATTCGCGGGGATATGGACCGCGCAAGACGGCGATTTGGTTTAAGGAAACAGAGTATTGGCGCTATCGCTGTGATTTTGTCAGAGTATGAAGATCGGTCGGCGGTTTTCAAATACGTGCTGCCTCGGCTGTGGATACCCGTTTATTATTCTGCTTATATGGGTAGTTAGAGGGACGTCGCGACCGTGTATTCAAAATAAGAATCCCCGCTGTGCGTTCCATTTCCGGGTAGATATGGCGCGCGTTAATAGGGCCCCTGCGACCTACTTTGACCGCGTGGTGCCTCGGCTGTGGACCTCGCATCCAGGATCCACTCGGATAGGTTTGTAGAAGTGGACTTGGACTACAATTAGATATGAGGTTCCCGGCTGTGCGTTGTGTTTTCGCGGAGATATGGACCGCGCAAAACGGGTATTTGGTTTAAGGATTTTTCGCTGTGATTTTGTCAGAGTATGAAGATCGATCGGCGGTTTTCAAACACGCGCTGCATCGGCTGTGTGTATCCGTTTATTATTCATCTTATATGGGTGGTTAGAGGACTTCCAGCTTGACAACTGGGCATGAGTATCCCCGCTGTGCGTTCTATTTCCGGGTAGATATGGCGCGCGTAATATGGTCCCTGCGACCTACTTTGACCGCGTCGTGCCTCGGCTGTGAGTGTCCGATTGTGGATCACCCTCCACATGTCTTTAGAGGTTGACGGTGGCTACAGGTCGGCATAGGTGTCCCGGCTGTGCGTTGTGTATTCGCGGGGATATGGACCCGCGCAAGACGGCGATTTGGTTTAAGGAAACAGAGTATTGGCGCTATCGCTGTGATTTTGTCAGAGTATGAAGATCGGTCGGCGGTTTTCAAATACGTGCTGCCTCGGCTGTGGATACCCGTTTATTATTCTGCTTATATGGGTAGTTAGAGGACGTCGCGACCGTGTATTCAAAATAAGAATCCCCGCTGTGCGTTCCATTTCCGGGTAGATATGGCGCGCGGTAATAGGGCCCCTCTGCGACCTACTTTGACCGCGTGGTGCCTCGGCTGTGGACCTCGCATCCAGGATCCACTCGGATAGGTTTGTAGAAGTGGACTTGGACTACAATTAGATATGAGGTTCCCGGCTGTGCGTTGTGTTTTCGCGGAGATATGGAACCGCGCAAAACGGGTATATGGTTTAAGGATTTTTCGCTGTGATTTTGTCAGAGTATGAAGATCGATCGGCGGTTTTCAAACACGCGCTGCATCGGCTGTGTGTATCCGTTTATTATTCATCTTATATGGGTGGTTAGAGGACTTCCAGCTCGACAACTGGGCATGAGTATCCCCGCTGTGCGTTCTATTTCCGGGGTAGATATGGCGCGCGTAATATGGTCCCTGCGACCTACTTTGACCGCGTCGTGCCTCGGCTGTGAGTGTCCGATTGTGGATCACCCTCCACATGTCTTTAGAGGTTGACGGTGGCTACAGGTCGGCATAGGTGTCCCGGCTGTGCGTTGTGTATTCGCGGGGATATGGACCGCGCAAGACGGCGATTGGTTTAAGGAAACAGAGTATTGGCGCTATCGCTGTGATTTTGTCAGAGTATGAAGATCGGTCGGCGGTTTTCAAATACGTGCTGCCTCGGCTGTGGATACCCGTTTATTATTCTGCTTATATGGGTAGTTAGAGGACGTCGCGACCGTGTATTCAAAATAAGAATCCCCGCTGTGCGTTCCATTTCCGGGGTAGATATGGCGCGCGTAATAGGGCCCTGCGACCTACTTTGACCGCGTGGTGCCTTCGGCTGTGGACCTCGCATCCAGGATCCACTCGGATAGGTTTGTAGAAGTGGACTTGGACTACAATTAGATATGAGGTTCCCGGCTGTGCGTTGTGTTTTCGCGGAGATATGGACCGCGCAAAACGGGTATTTGGTTTAAGGATTTTTCGCTGTGATTTTGTCAGAGTATGAAGATCGATCGGCGGTTTTCAAACACGCGCTGCATCGCTGTGTGTATCCGTTTATTATTCATCTTATATGGGTGGTTAGAGGACTTCCAGCTTGACAACTGGGCATGAGTATCCCCGCTGTGCGTTCTATTTCCGGGTAGATATGGCGCGCGTAATATGGTCCCTGCGACCTACTTTGACCGCGTCGTGCCTCGGCTGTGAGTGTCCGATTGTGGATCACCCTCCACATGTCTTTAGAGGTTGACGGTGGCTACAGGTCGGCATAGGTGTCCCGGCTGTGCGTTGTGTATTCGCGGGGATATGGACCGCGCAAGACGGCGATTTGGTTTAAGGAAACAGAGTATTGGCGCTATCGCTGTGATTTGTCAGAGTATGAAGATCGGTCGGCGGTTTTCAATACGTGCTGCCTCGGCTATGGATACCCGTTTATTATTCTGCTTATATGGGTAGTTAGAGGACGTCGCGACCGTGTATTCAAAATAAGAATCCCCGCTGTGCGTTCCATTTCCGGGTAGATATGGCGCGCGTAATAGGGCCCCTGCGACCTACTTTGACCGCGTGGGTGCCTCGGCTGTGGACCTCGCATCCAGGATCCACTCGGATAGGTTGTAGAAGTGGACTTGGACTACAATTAGATATGAGGTTCCCGGCTGTGCGTTGTGGTTTTCGCGGAGATATGGACCGCGCAAAACGGGTATTTGGTTTAAGGATTTTTCGCTGTGATTTTGTCAGAGTATGAAGATCGATCGGCGGTTTTCAAACACGCGCTGCATCGGCTGTGTGTATCCGTTTATTATTCATCTTATATGGGTGGTTAGAGGACTTCCAGCTTGACAACTGGGCATGAGTATCCCCGCTGTGCGTTCTATTTCCGGGTAGATATGGCGCGCGTAATATGGTCCCTGCGACCTACTTTGACCGCGTCGTGCCTCGGCTGTGAGTGTCCGATTGTGGATCACCCTCCACATGTCTTTAGAGGTTGACGGTGGCTACAGGTCGGCATAGGTGTCCCGGCTGTGCGTTGTGTATTCGCGGGGATATGGACCGCGCAAGACGGCGATTTGGTTAAGGAAACAGAGTATTGGCGCTATCGCTGTGATTTTGTCAGAGTATGAAGATCGGGTCGGCGGTTTTCAAATACGTGCTGCCTCGGCTGTGGATACCCGTTTATTATTCTGCTATATGGGTAGTTAGAGGACGTCGCGACCGTGTATTCAAAATAAGAATCCCCGCTGTGCGTTCCATTTCCGGGTAGATATGGCGCGCGTAATAGGCCCCTGCGACCTACTTTGACCGCGTGGTGCCTCGGCTGTGGACCTCGCATCCAGGATCACTCGGTGAGGTTTGTAGAAGTGGACTTGGACTACAATTAGATATGAGGTTCCCGGCTGTGCGTTGTGTTTTCGCGGAGATATGGACCGCGCAAAACGGGTATTTGGTTTAAGGATTTTTCGCTGTGATTTTGTCAGAGTATGAAGATCGATCGGCGGTTTTCAAACACGCGCTGCATCGGCTGTGTGTATCCGTTTATTATTCATCTTATATGGGTGGTTAGAGGACCTTCCAGCTCGACAACTGGGCATGAGTATCCCCGCTGTGCGTTCTATTCCGGGTAGATATGGCGCGCGTAATATGGTCCCTGCGACCTACTTTGACCGCGTCGTGCCTCGGCTGTGAGTGTCCGATTGTGGATCACCCTCCACATGTCTTTAGAGGTTGACGGTGGCTACAGGTCGGCATAGGTGTCCGGCTGTGCGTTGTGTATTCGCGGGGATATGACCGCGCAAGACGGCGATTTGGTTTAAGGAAACAGAGTATTGGCGCTATCGCTGTGATTTTGTCAGAGTATGAAGATCGGTCGGCGGTTTTCAAATACGTGCTGCCTCGGCTGTGGATACCGTTTATTATTCTGCTTATATGGGTAGTTAGAGGACGTCGCGACCGTGTATTCAAAATAAGAATCCCCGCTGTGCGTTCCATTTCCGGGTAGATATGGCGCGCGTAATAGGGCCCCTGCGACCTACTTTGACCGCGTGGTGCCTCGGCTGTGGACCTCGCATCCAGGATCCACTCGGATAGGTTTGTAGAAGTGGACTTGGACTACAATTAGATATGAGGTTCCCGGCTGTGCGTTGTGTTTTCGCGGAGATATGGACCGCGCAAAACGGGTTATTTGGTTTAAGGAATTTTCGCTGTGATTTTGTCAGAGTATGAAGATCGATCGGCGGTTTTCAAACACGCGCTGCATCGGCTGTGTGTATCCGTTTATTATTCATCTTATATGGGTGGTTAGAGGACTTCCAGCTCGACAACTGGGGCATGAGTATCCCCGCTGTGCGTTCTATTTCCGGGTAGATATGGCGCGCGTAATATGGTCCCTGCGACCTACTTTGACCGCGTCGTGCCTCGGCTGTGAGTGTCCGATTGTGGATCACCCTCCACATGTCTTTAGAGGTTGACGGTGGCTACAGGTCGGCATAGGTGTCCCGGCTGTGCGTTGTGTATTCGCGGGGGATATGGACCGCGCAAGACGGCGATTTGGTTTAAGGAAACAGAGTATTGGCGCTATCGCTGTGATTTTGTCAGAGTATGAAGATCGGTCGGCGGTTTTCAAATACGTGCTGCCTCGGCTGTGGATACCCGTTTATTATTCTGCTTATATGGGTAGTTAGAGGACGTCGCGACCGTGTATTCAAAATAAGAATCCCCGCTGTGCGTTCATTTCGGGTAGATATGGCGCGCGTAATAGGGCCCCTGCGACCTACTTTGACCGCGTGGTGCCTCGGCTGTGGACCTCGCATCCAGGATCCACTCGGAAGGTTTGTAGAAGTGGACTTGGGACTACAATTAGATATGAGGTTCCCGGCTGGTGCGTTGTGTTTTCGCGGAGATATGGACCGCGCAAAACGGGTATTTGGTTTAAGGATTTTTCGCTGTGATTTTGTCAGAGTATGAAGATCGATCGGCGGTTTTCAAACACGCGCTGCATCGGCTGTGTGTATCCGTTTATTATTCATCTTATATGGGTGGTTAGAGGACTTCCAGCTTGACAACTGGGCATGAAGTATCCCCGCTGTGCGTTCTATTTCCGGGTAGATATGGCGCGCGTAATATGGTCCCTGCGACCTACTTTGACCGCGTCGTGCCTCGGCTGTGAGTGTCCGATTGTGGATCACCCTCCACATGTCTTTAGAGGTTGACGGTGGCTACAGGTCGGCATAGGTGTCCCGGCTGTGCGTTGTGTATTCGCGGGGATATGGACCGCGCAAGACGGCGATTTGGTTTAAGGAAACAGAGTATTGGCGCTATCGCTGTGATTTTGTCAGAGTATGAAGATCGGTCGGCGGTTTTCAAATACGTGCTGCCTCGGCTGTGGATACCCGTTTATTATTCTGCTTATATGGGTAGTTAGAGGACGTCGCGACCGTGTATTCAAAATAAGAATCCCCGCTGTGCGTTCCATTTCCGGGTAGATATGGCGCGCGTAATAGGGCCCCTGCGACCTACTTTGACCGCGTGGTGCCTCGGCTGTGGACCTCGCATCCAGGATCCACTCGGATAGGTTTGTAGAAGTGGACTTGGACTACAATTAGATATGAGGTTCCCGGCTGTGCGTTGTGTTTTCGCGGAGATATGGACCGCGCAAAACGGGTATTTGGTTTAAGGATTTTTCGCTGTGATTTTGTCAGAGTATGAAGATCGATCGGCGGTTTTCAAACACGCGCTGCATCGGCTGTGTGTATCCGTTTATTATTCATCTTATATGGGTGGTTAGAGGACTTCCAGCTTGACAACTGGGCATGAGTATCCCCGCTGTGCGTTCTATTTCCGGGTAGATATGGCGCGCGTAATATGGTCCCTGCGACCTACTTTGACCGCGTCGTGCCTCGGCTGTGAGTGTCCGATTGTGGATCACCCTCCACATGTCTTTAGAGGTTGACGGTGGCTACAGGTCGGCATAGGTGTCCCGGCTGTGCGTTGTGTATTCGCGGGGATATGGACCGCGCAAGACGGCGATTTGGTTTAAGGAAACAGAGTATTGGCGCTATCGCTGTGATTTTGTCAGAGTATGAAGATCGGTCGGCGGTTTTCAAATACGTGCTGCCTCGGCTGTGGATACCCGTTTATTATTCTGCTTATATGGGTAGTTAGAGGACGTCGCGACCGTGTATTCAAAATAAGAATCCCCGCTGTGCGTTCCATTTCCGGGTAGATATGGCGCGCGTAATAGGGCCCCTGCGACCTACTTTGACCGCGTGTGTGCCTCGGCTGTGGACCTCGCATCCAGGATCCACTCGGATAGGTTTGTAGAAGTGGACTTGGACTACAATTAGATATGAGGTTCCCGGCTGTGCGTTGTGTTTTCGCGGAGATATGGACCGCGCAAAACGGGTATTTGGTTTAAGGATTTTTCGCTGTGATTTTGTCAGAGTATGAAGATCGATCGGCGGTTTTCAAACACGCGCTGCATCGGCTGTGTGTATCCGTTTATTATTCATCTTATATGGGTGGTTAGAGGACTTCCAGCTTGACAACTGGGCATGAGTATCCCCGCTGTGCGTTCTATTTCCGGGTAGATATGGCGCGCGTAATATGGTCCCTGCGACCTACTTTGACCGCGTCGTGCCTCGGCTGTGAGTGTCCGATTGTGGATCACCCTCCACATGTCTTTAGAGGTTGACGGTGGCTACAGGTCGGCATAGGTGTCCCGGCTGTGCGTTGTGTATTCGCGGGGATATGGACCGCGCAAGACGGCGATTTGGTTTAAGGAAACAGAGTATTGGCGCTATCGCTGTGATTTTGTCAGAGTATGAAGATCGGTCGGCGGTTTTCAAATACGTGCTGCCTCGGCTGTGGATACCCGTTTATTATTCTGCTTATATGGGTAGTTAGAGGACGTCGCGACCGTGTATTCAAAATAAGAATCCCCGCTGTGCGTTCCATTTCCGGGTAGATATGGCGCGCGTAATAGGGCCCCTGCGACCTACTTTGACCGCGTGGTGCCTCGGCTGTGGACCTCGCATCCAGGATCCACTCGGATAGGTTTGTAGAAGTGGACTTGGACTACAATTAGATATGAGGTTCCCGGCTGTGCGTTGTGTTTTCGCGGAGATATGGACCGCGCAAAACGGGTATTTGGTTTAAGGATTTTTCGCTGTGTGATTTTGTCAGAGTATGAAGATCGATCGGCGGTTTTCAAACACGCGCTGCATCGGCTGTGTGTATCCGTTTATTATTCATCTTATATGGGTGGTTAGAGGACTTCCAGCTCGACAACTGGGCATGAGTATCCCCGCTGTGCGTTCTATTTCCGGGTAGATATGGCGCGCGTAATATGGTCCCTGCGACCTACTTTGACCGCGTCGTGCCTCGGCTGTGAGTGTCCGATTGTGGATCACCCTCCACATGTCTTTAGAGGTTGACGGTGGCTACAGGTCGGCATAGGTGTCCCGGCTGTGCGTTGTGTATTCGCGGGGATATGGACCGCGCAAGACGGCGATTTGGTTTAAGGAAACAGAGTATTGGCGCTATCGCTGTGATTTTGTCAGAGTATGAAGATCGGTCGGCGGTTTTCAAATACGTGCTGCCTCGGCTGTGGATACCCGTTTATTATTCTGCTTATATGGGTAGTTAGAGGACGTCGCGACCGTGTATTCAAAATAAGAATCCCCGCTGTGCGTTCCATTTCCGGGTAGATATGGCGCGCGTAATAGGGCCCCTGCGACCTACTTTGACCGCGTGGTGCCTCGGCTGTGGACCTCGCATCCAGGATCCACTCGGATAGGTTTGTAGAAGTGGACTTGGACTACAATTAGATATGAGGTTCCCGGCTGTGCGTTGTGTTTTCGCGGAGATATGGACCGCGCAAAACGGGTATTTGGTTTAAGGATTTTTCGCTGTGATTTTGTCAGAGTATGAAGATCGATCGGCGGTTTTCAAACACGCGCTGCATCGGCTGTGTGTATCCGTTTATTATTCATCTTATATGGGTGGTTAGAGGACTTCCAGCTTGACAACTGGGCATGAGTATCCCCGCTGTGCGTTCTATTTCCGGGTAGATATGGCGCGCGTAATATGGTCCCTGCGACCTACTTTGACCGCGTCGTGCCTCGGCTGTGAGTGTCCGATTGTGGATCACCCTCCACATGTCTTTAGAGGTTGACGGTGGCTACAGGTCGGCATAGGTGTCCCGGCTGTGCGTTGTGTATTCGCGGGGATATGGACCGCGCAAGACGGCGATTTGGTTTAAGGAAACAGAGTATTGGCGCTATCGCTGTGATTTTGTCAGAGTATGAAGATCGGTCGGCGGTTTTCAAATACGTGCTGCCTCGGCTGTGGATACCCGTTTATTATTCTGCTTATATGGGTAGTTAGAGGACGTCGCGACCGTGTATTCAAAATAAGAATCCCCGCTGTGCGTTCCATTTCCGGGGTAGATATGGCGCGCGTAATAGGGCCCCTGCGACCTACTTTGACCGCGTGGTGCCTCGGCTGTGGACCTCGCATCCAGGATCCACTCGGATAGGTTTGTAGAAGTGGACTTGGACTACAATTAGATATGAGGTTCCCGGCTGTGCGTTGTGTTTTCGCGGAGATATGGAACCGCGCAAAACGGGTATTTGGTTTAAGGATTTTTCGCTGTGATTTTGTCAGAGTATGAAGATCGATCGGCGGTTTTCAAACACGCGCTGCATCGGCTGTGTGTATCCGTTTATTATTCATCTTATATGGGTGGTTAGAGGACTTCCAGCTTGACAACTGGGCATGAGTATCCCCGCTGTGCGTTCTATTTCCGGGTAGATTATGGCGCGCGTAATATGGTCCCCTGCGACCTACTTTGACCGCGTCGTGCCTCGGCTGTGAGTGTCCGATTGTGGATCACCCTCCACATGTCTTTAGAGGTTGACGGTGGCTACAGGTCGGCATAGGTGTCCCGGCTGTGCGTTGTGTATTCGCGGGGGATATGGACCGCGCAAGACGGCGATTTGGTTTAAGGAAACAGAGTATTGGCGCTATCGCTGTGATTTTGTCAGAGTATGAAGATCGGTCGGCGGGTTTTCAAATACGTGCTGCCTCGGCTGTGGATACCCGTTTATTATTCTGCTTATATGGGTAGTTAGAGGACGTCGCGACCGTGTATTCAAAATAAGAATCCCCGCTGTGCGTTCCATTTCCGGGTAGATATGGCGCGCGTAATAGGGCCCCTGCGACCTACTTTGACCGCGTGGTGCCTCGGCTGTGGACCTCGCATCCAGGATCCACTCGGTGAGGTTTTGTAGAAGTGGACTTGGACTACAATTAGATATGAGGTTCCCGGCTGTGCGTTGTGTTTTCGCGGAGATATGGGACCGCGCAAAACGGGTATTTGGTTTAAGGATTTTTCGCTGTGATTTTGTCAGAGTATGAAGATCGATCGGCGGTTTTCAAACACGCGCTGCATCGGCTGTGTGTATCCGTTTATTATTCATCTTATATGGGTGGTTAGAGGACTTCCAGCTCGACAACTGGGCATGAGTATCCCCGCTGTGCGTTCTATTTCCGGGTAGATATGGCGCGCGTAATATGGTCCCTGCGACCTACTTTGACCGCGTCGTGCCTCGGCTGTGAGTGTCCGATTGTGGATCACCCTCCACATGTCTTTAGAGGTTGACGGTGGCTACAGGTCGGCATAGGTGTCCCGGCTGTGCGTTGTGTATTCGCGGGGATATGGACCGCGCAAGACGGCGATTTGGTTTAAGGAAACAGAGTATTGGCGCTATCGCTGTGATTTTGTCAGAGTATGAAGATCGGTCGGCGGTTTTCAAATACGTGCTGCCTCGGCTGTGGATACCCGTTTAATTATTCTGCTTATATGGGTAGTTAGAGGACGTCGCGACCGTGTATTCAAAATAAGAATCCCCGCTGTGCGTTCCATTTCCGGGTAGATATGCGCGCGTAATAGGGCCCCTGCGACCTACTTTCCTGCGACCTACTTTGACCGCGTGGTGCCTCGGCTGTGGACCTCGCATCCAGGATCCACTCGGATAGGTTTGTAGAAGTGGACTTGGACTACAATTAGATATGAGGTTCCCGGCTGTGCGTTGTGTTTTCGCGGAGATATGGACCGCGCAAAACGGGTATTTGGTTTAAGGATTTTTCGCTGTGATTTTGTCAGAGTATGAAGATCGATCGGCGGTTTTCAAACACGCGCTGCATCGGCTGTGTGTATCCGTTTATTATTCATCTTATATGGGTGGTTAGAGGACTTCCAGCTTGACAACTGGGCATGAGTATCCCCGCTGTGCGTTCTATTTCCGGGTAGATATGGCGCGCGTAATATGGTCCCTGCGACCTACTTTGACCGCGTCGTGCCTCGGCTGTGAGTGTCCGATTGTGGATCACCCTCCACATGTCTTTAGAGGTTGACGGTGGCTACAGGTCGGCATAGGTGTCCCGGCTGTGCGTTGTGTATTCGCGGGGATATGGACCGCGCAAGACGGCGATTTGGTTTAAGGAAACAGAGTATTGGCGCTATCGCTGTGATTTTGTCAGAGTATGAAGATCGGTCGGCGGTTTTCAAATACGTGCTGCCTCGGCTATGGATACCCGTTTATTATTCTGCTTATATGGGTAGTTAGAGGACGTCGCGACCGTGTATTCAAAATAAGAATCCCCGCTGTGCGTTCCATTTCCGGGTAGATATGGCGCGCGTAATAGGGCCCCTGCGACCTACTTTGACCGCGTGGTGCCTCGGCTGTGGACCTCGCATCCAGGATCCACTCGGATAGGTTTGTAGAAGTGGACTTGGACTACAATTAGATATGAGGTTCCCGGCTGTGCGTTGTGTTTTCGCGGAGATATGGACCGCGCAAAACGGGTATTTGGTTTAAGGATTTTTCGCTGTGATTTTGTCAGAGTATGAAGATCGATCGGCGGTTTTCAAACACGCGCTGCATCGGCTGTGTGTATCCGTTTATTATTCATCTTATATGGGTGGTTAGAGGACTTCCAGCTTGACAACTGGGCATGAGTATCCCCGCTGTGCGTTCTATTTCCGGGTAGATATGGCGCGCGTAATATGGTCCCTGCGACCTACTTTGACCGCGTCGTGCCTCGGCTGTGAGTGTCCGATTGTGGATCACCCTCCACATGTCTTTAGAGGTTGACGGTGGCTACAGGTCGGCATAGGTGTCCCGGCTGTGCGTTGTGTATTCGCGGGGATATGGACCGCGCAAGACGGCGATTTGGTTTAAGGAAACAGAGTATTGGCGCTATCGCTGTGATTTTGTCAGAGTATGAAGATCGGTCGGCGGTTTTCAAATACGTGCTGCCTCGGCTGTGGATACCCGTTTATTATTCTGCTTATATGGGTAGTTAGAGGACGTCGCGACCGTGTATTCAAAATAAGAATCCCCGCTGTGCGTTCCATTTCCGGGTAGATATGGCGCGCGTAATAGGGCCCCTGCGACCTACTTTGACCGCGTGGTGCCTCGGCTGTGGACCTCGCATCCAGGATCCACTCGGTGAGGTTTGTAGAAGTGGACTTGGACTACAATTAGATATGAGGTTCCCGGCTGTGCGTTGTGTTTTCGCGGAGATATGGACCGCGCAAAACGGGTATTTGGTTTAAGGATTTTTCGCTGTGATTTTGTCAGAGTATGAAGATCGATCGGCGGTTTTCAAACACGCGCTGCATCGGCTGTGTGTATCCGTTTATTATTCATCTTATATGGGTGGTTAGAGGACTTCCAGCTCGACAACTGGGCATGAGTATCCCCGCTGTGCGTTCTATTTCCGGGTAGATATGGCGCGCGTAATATGGTCCCTGCGACCTACTTTGACCGCGTCGTGCCTCGGCTGTGAGTGTCCGATTGTGGATCACCCTCCACATGTCTTTAGAGGTTGACGGTGGCTACAGGTCGGCATAGGTGTCCCGGCTGTGCGTTGTGTATTCGCGGGGATATGGACCGCGCAAGACGGCGATTTGGTTTAAGGAAACAGAGTATTGGCGCTATCGCTGTGATTTTGTCAGAGTATGAAGATCGGTCGGCGGTTTTCAAATACGTGCTGCCTCGGCTGTGGATACCCGTTTATTATTCTGCTTATATGGGTAGTTAGAGGACGTCGCGACCGTGTATTCAAAATAAGAATCCCCGCTGTGCGTTCCATTTCCGGGTAGATATGGCGCGCGTAATAGGGCCCCTGCGACCTACTTTGACCGCGTGGTGCCTCGGCTGTGGACCTCGCATCCAGGATCCACTCGGATAGGTTTGTAGAAGTGGACTTGGACTACAATTAGATATGAGGTTCCCGGCTGTGCGTTGTGTTTTCGCGGAGATATGGACCGCGCAAAACGGGTATTTGGTTTAAGGATTTTTCGCTGTGATTTTGTCAGAGTATGAAGATCGATCGGCGGTTTTCAAACACGCGCTGCATCGGCTGTGTGTATCCGTTTATTATTCATCTTATATGGGTGGTTAGAGGACTTCCAGCTCGACAACTGGGCATGAGTATCCCCGCTGTGCGTTCTATTTCCGGGTAGATATGGCGCGCGTAATATGGTCCCTGCGACCTACTTTGACCGCGTCGTGCCTCGGCTGTGAGTGTCCGATTGTGGATCACCCTCCACATGTCTTTAGAGGTTGACGGTGGCTACAGGTCGGCATAGGTGTCCCGGCTGTGCGTTGTGTATTCGCGGGGATATGGACCGCGCAAGACGGCGATTTGGTTTAAGGAAACAGAGTATTGGCGCTATCGCTGTGATTTTGTCAGAGTATGAAGATCGGTCGGCGGTTTTCAAATACGTGCTGCCTCGGCTGTGGATACCCGTTTATTATTCTGCTTATATGGGTAGTTAGAGGACGTCGCGACCGTGTATTCAAAATAAGAATCCCCGCTGTGCGTTCCATTTCCGGGTAGATATGGCGCGCGTAATAGGGCCCCTGCGACCTACTTTGACCGCGTGGTGCCTCGGCTGTGTGGACCTCGCATCCAGGATCCACTCGGATAGGTTTGTAGAAGTGGACTTGGACTACAATTAGATATGAGGTTCCCGGCTGTGCGTTGTGTTTTCGCGGAGATATGGACCGCGCAAAACGGGTATTTGGTTTAAGGATTTTTCGCTGTGATTTTGTCAGAGTATGAAGATCGATCGGCGGTTTTCAAACACGCGCTGCATCGGCTGTGTGTATCCGTTTATTATTCATCTTATATGGGTGGTTAGAGGACTTCCAGCTTGACAACTGGGCATGAGTATCCCCGCTGTGCGTTCTATTTCCGGGTAGATATGGCGCGCGTAATATGGTCCCTGCGACCTACTTTGACCGCGTCGTGCCTCGGCTGTGAGTGTCCGATTGTGGATCACCCTCCACATGTCTTTAGAGGTTGACGGTGGCTACAGGTCGGCATAGGTGTCCCGGCTGTGCGTTGTGTATTCGCGGGGATATGGGACCGCGCAAGACGGCGATTTGGTTTAAGGAAACAGAGTATTGGCGCTATCGCTGTGATTTTGTCAGAGTATGAAGATCGGTCGGCGGTTTTCAAATACGTGCTGCCTCGGCTATGGATACCCGTTTATTATTCTGCTTATATGGGTAGTTAGAGGACGTCGCGACCGTGTATTCAAAATAAGAATCCCCGCTGTGCGTTCCATTTCCGGGTAGATATGGCGCGCGTAATAGGGCCCCTGCGACCTACTTTGACCGCGTGGTGCCTCGGCTGTGGACCTCGCATCCAGGATCCACTCGGATAGGTTTGTAGAAGTGGACTTGGACTACAATTAGATATGAGGTTCCCGGCTGTGCGTTGTGTTTTCGCGGAGATATGGACCGCGCAAAACGGGTATTTGGTTTAAGGATTTTTCGCTGTGATTTTGTCAGAGTATGAAGATCGATCGGCGGTTTTCAAACACGCGCTGCATCGGCTGTGTGTATCCGTTTATTATTCATCTTATATGGGTGGTTAGAGGACTTCCAGCTTGACAACTGGGCATGAGTATCCCCGCTGTGCGTTCTATTTCCGGGTAGATATGGCGCGCGTAATATGGTCCCTGCGACCTACTTTGACCGCGTCGTGCCTCGGCTGTGAGTGTCCGATTGTGGATCACCCTCCACATGTCTTTAGAGGTTGACGGTGGCTACAGGTCGGCATAGGTGTCCCGGCTGTGCGTTGTGTATTCGCGGGGATATGGACCGCGCAAGACGGCGATTTGGTTTAAGGAAACAGAGTATTGGCGCTATCGCTGTGATTTTGTCAGAGTATGAAGATCGGTCGGCGGTTTTCAAATACGTGCTGCCTCGGCTGTGGATACCCGTTTATTATTCTGCTTATATGGGTAGTTAGAGGACGTCGCGACCGTGTATTCAAAATAAGAATCCCCGCTGTGCGTTCCATTTCCGGGTAGATATGGCGCGCGTAATAGGGCCCCTGCGACCTACTTTGACCGCGTGGTGCCTCGGCTGTGGACCTCGCATCCAGGATCCACTCGGTGAGGTTTGTAGAAGTGGACTTGGACTACAATTAGATATGAGGTTCCCGGCTGTGCGTTGTGTTTTCGCGGAGATATGGACCGCGCAAAACGGGTATTTGGTTTAAGGATTTTTCGCTGTGATTTTGTCAGAGTATGAAGATCGATCGGCGGTTTTCAAACACGCGCTGCATCGGCTGTGTGTATCCGTTTATTATTCATCTTATATGGGTGGTTAGAGGACTTCCAGCTCGACAACTGGGCATGAGTATCCCCGCTGTGCGTTCTATTTCCGGGTAGATATGGCGCGCGTAATATGGTCCCTGCGACCTACTTTGACCGCGTCGTGCCTCGGCTGTGAGTGTCCGATTGTGGATCACCCTCCACATGTCTTTAGAGGTTGACGGTGGCTACAGGTCGGCATAGGTGTCCCGGCTGTGCGTTGTGTATTCGCGGGGATATGGACCGCGCAAGACGGCGATTTGGTTTAAGGAAACAGAGTATTGGCGCTATCGCTGTGATTTTGTCAGAGTATGAAGATCGGTCGGCGGTTTTCAAATACGTGCTGCCTCGGCTGTGGATACCCGTTTATTATTCTGCTTATATGGGTAGTTAGAGGACGTCGCGACCGTGTATTCAAAATAAGAATCCCCGCTGTGCGTTCCATTTCCGGGTAGATATGGCGCGCGTAATAGGGCCCCTGCGACCTACTTTGACCGCGTGGTGCCTCGGCTGTGGACCTCGCATCCAGGATCCACTCGGATAGGTTTGTAGAAGTGGACTTGGACTACAATTAGATATGAGGTTCCCGGCTGTGCGTTGTGTTTTCGCGGAGATATGGACCGCGCAAAACGGGTATTTGGTTTAAGGATTTTTCGCTGTGATTTTGTCAGAGTATGAAGATCGATCGGCGGTTTTCAAACACGCGCTGCATCGGCTGTGTGTATCCGTTTATTATTCATCTTATATGGGTGGTTAGAGGACTTCCAGCTTGACAACTGGGCATGAGTATCCCCGCTGTGCGTTCTATTTCCGGGTAGATATGGCGCGCGTAATATGGTCCCTGCGACCTACTTTGACCGCGTCGTGCCTCGGCTGTGAGTGTCCGATTGTGGATCACCCTCCACATGTCTTTAGAGGTTGACGGTGGCTACAGGTCGGCATAGGTGTCCCGGCTGTGCGTTGTGTATTCGCGGGGATATGGACCGCGCAAGACGGCGATTTGGTTTAAGGAAACAGAGTATTGGCGCTATCGCTGTGATTTTGTCAGAGTATGAAGATCGGTCGGCGGTTTTCAAATACGTGCTGCCTCGGCTATGGATACCCGTTTATTATTCTGCTTATATGGGTAGTTAGAGGACGTCGCGACCGTGTATTCAAAATAAGAATCCCCGCTGTGCGTTCCATTTCCGGGTAGATATGGCGCGCGTAATAGGGCCCCTGCGACCTACTTTGACCGCGTGGTGCCTCGGCTGTGGACCTCGCATCCAGGATCCACTCGGATAGGTTTGTAGAAGTGGACTTGGACTACAATTAGATATGAGGTTCCCGGCTGTGCGTTGTGTTTTCGCGGAGATATGGACCGCGCAAAACGGGTATTTGGTTTAAGGATTTTTCGCTGTGATTTTGTCAGAGTATGAAGATCGATCGGCGGTTTTCAAACACGCGCTGCATCGGCTGTGTGTATCCGTTTATTATTCATCTTATATGGGTGGTTAGAGGACTTCCAGCTTGACAACTGGGCATGAGTATCCCCGCTGTGCGTTCTATTTCCGGGTAGATATGGCGCGCGTAATATGGTCCCTGCGACCTACTTTGACCGCGTCGTGCCTCGGCTGTGAGTGTCCGATTGTGGATCACCCTCCACATGTCTTTAGAGGTTGACGGTGGCTACAGGTCGGCATAGGTGTCCCGGCTGTGCGTTGTGTATTCGCGGGGATATGGACCGCGCAAGACGGCGATTTGGTTTAAGGAAACAGAGTATTGGCGCTATCGCTGTGATTTTGTCAGAGTATGAAGATCGGTCGGCGGTTTTCAAATACGTGCTGCCTCGGCTGTGGATACCCGTTTATTATTCTGCTTATATGGGTAGTTAGAGGACGTCGCGACCGTGTATTCAAAATAAGAATCCCCGCTGTGCGTTCCATTTCCGGGTAGATATGGCGCGCGTAATAGGGCCCCTGCGACCTACTTTGACCGCGTGGTGCCTCGGCTGTGGACCTCGCATCCAGGATCCACTCGGTGAGGTTTGTAGAAGTGGACTTGGACTACAATTAGATATGAGGTTCCCGGCTGTGCGTTGTGTTTTCGCGGAGATATGGACCGCGCAAAACGGGTATTTGGTTTAAGGATTTTTCGCTGTGATTTTGTCAGAGTATGAAGATCGATCGGCGGTTTTCAAACACGCGCTGCATCGGCTGTGTGTATCCGTTTATTATTCATCTTATATGGGTGGTTAGAGGACTTCCAGCTCGACAACTGGGCATGAGTATCCCCCGCTGTGCGTTCTATTTCCGGGTAGATATGGCGCGCGTAATATGGTCCCTGCGACCTACTTTGACCGCGTCGTGCCTCGGCTGTGAGTGTCCGATTGTGGATCACCCTCCACATGTCTTTAGAGGTTGACGGTGGCTACAGGTCGGCATAGGTGTCCCGGCTGTGCGTTGTGTATTCGCGGGGATATGGACCGCGCAAGACGGCGATTTGGTTTAAGGAAACAGAGTATTGGCGCTATCGCTGTGATTTTGTCAGAGTATGAAGATCGGTCGGCGGTTTTCAAATACGTGCTGCCTCGGCTGTGGATACCCGTTTATTATTCTGCTTATATGGGTAGTTAGAGGACGTCGCGACCGTGTATTCAAAATAAGAATCCCCGCTGTGCGTTCCATTTCCGGGTAGATATGGCGCGCGTAATAGGGCCCCTGCGACCTACTTTGACCGCGTGGTGCCTCGGCTGTGGACCTCGCATCCAGGATCCACTCGGATAGGTTTGTAGAAGTGGACTTGGACTACAATTAGATATGAGGTTCCCGGCTGTGCGTTGTGTTTTCGCGGAGATATGGACCGCGCAAAACGGGTATTTGGTTTAAGGATTTTTCGCTGTGATTTTGTCAGAGTATGAAGATCGATCGGCGGTTTTCAAACACGCGCTGCATCGGCTGTGTGTATCCGTTTATTATTCATCTTATATGGGTGGTTAGAGGACTTCCAGCTTGACAACTGGGCATGAGTATCCCCGCTGTGCGTTCTATTTCCGGGTAGATATGGCGCGCGTAATATGGTCCCTGCGACCTACTTTGACCGCGTCGTGCCTCGGCTGTGAGTGTCCGATTGTGGATCACCCTCCACATGTCTTTAGAGGTTGACGGTGGCTACAGGTCGGCATAGGTGTCCCGGCTGTGCGTTGTGTATTCGCGGGGATATGGACCGCGCAAGACGGCGATTTGGTTTAAGGAAACAGAGTATTGGCGCTATCGCTGTGATTTTGTCAGAGTATGAAGATCGGTCGGCGGTTTTCAAATACGTGCTGCCTCGGCTGTGGATACCCGTTTATTATTCTGCTTATATGGGTAGTTAGAGGACGTCGCGACCGTGTATTCAAAATAAGAATCCCCGCTGTGCGTTCCATTTCCGGGTAGATATGGCGCGCGTAATAGGGCCCCTGCGACCTACTTTGACCGCGTGGTGCCTCGGCTGTGGACCTCGCATCCAGGATCCACTCGGATAGGTTTGTAGAAGTGGACTTGGACTACAATTAGATATGAGGTTCCCGGCTGTGCGTTGTGTTTTCGCGGAGATATGGACCGCGCAAAACGGGTATTTGGTTTAAGGATTTTTCGCTGTGATTTTGTCAGAGTATGAAGATCGATCGGCGGTTTTCAAACACGCGCTGCATCGGCTGTGTGTATCCGTTTATTATTCATCTTATATGGGTGGTTAGAGGACTTCCAGCTTGACAACTGGGCATGAGTATCCCCGCTGTGCGTTCTATTTCCGGGTAGATATGGCGCGCGTAATATGGTCCCTGCGACCTACTTTGACCGCGTCGTGCCTCGGCTGTGAGTGTCCGATTGTGGATCACCCTCCACATGTCTTTAGAGGTTGACGGTGGCTACAGGTCGGCATAGGTGTCCCGGCTGTGCGTTGTGTATTCGCGGGGATATGGACCGCGCAAGACGGCGATTTGGTTTAAGGAAACAGAGTATTGGCGCTATCGCTGTGATTTTGTCAGAGTATGAAGATCGGTCGGCGGTTTTCAAATACGTGCTGCCTCGGCTGTGGATACCCGTTTATTATTCTGCTTATATGGGTAGTTAGAGGACGTCGCGACCGTGTATTCAAAATAAGAATCCCCGCTGTGCGTTCCATTTCCGGGTAGATATGGCGCGCGTAATAGGGCCCCTGCGACCCTACTTTGACCGCGTGGTGCCTCGGCTGTGGACCTCGCATCCAGGATCCACTCGGATAGGTTTGTAGAAGTGGACTTGGACTACAATTAGATATGAGGTTCCCGGCTGTGCGTTGTGTTTTCGCGGAGATATGGACCGCGCAAAACGGGTATTTGGTTTAAGGATTTTTCGCTGTGATTTTGTCAGAGTATGAAGATCGATCGGCGGTTTTCAAACACGCGCTGCATCGGCTGTGTGTATCCGTTTATTATTCATCTTATATGGGTGGTTAGAGGACTTCCAGCTTGACAACTGGGCATGAGTATCCCCGCTGTGCGTTCTATTTCCGGGTAGATATGGCGCGCGTAATATGGTCCCTGCGACCTACTTTGACCGCGTCGTGCCTCGGCTGTGAGTGTCCGATTGTGGATCACCCTCCACATGTCTTTAGAGGTTGACGGTGGCTACAGGTCGGCATAGGTGTCCCGGCTGTGCGTTGTGTATTCGCGGGGATATGGACCGCGCAAGACGGCGATTTGGTTTAAGGAAACAGAGTATTGGCGCTATCGCTGTGATTTTGTCAGAGTATGAAGATCGGTCGGCGGTTTTCAAATACGTGCTGCCTCGGCTGTGGATACCCGTTTATTATTCTGCTTATATGGGTAGTTAGAGGACGTCGCGACCGTGTATTCAAAATAAGAATCCCCGCTGTGCGTTCCATTTCCGGGTAGATATGGCGCGCGTAATAGGGCCCCTGCGACCTACTTTGACCGCGTGGTGCCTCGGCTGTGGACCTCGCATCCAGGATCCACTCGGATAGGTTTGTAGAAGTGGACTTGGACTACAATTAGATATGAGGTTCCCGGCTGTGCGTTGTGTTTTCGCGGAGATATGGACCGCGCAAAACGGGTATTTGGTTTAAGGATTTTTCGCTGTGATTTTGTCAGAGTATGAAGATCGATCGGCGGTTTTCAAACACGCGCTGCATCGGCTGTGTGTATCCGTTTATTATTCATCTTATATGGGTGGTTAGAGGACTTCCAGCTTGACAACTGGGCATGAGTATCCCCGCTGTGCGTTCTATTTCCGGGTAGATATGGCGCGCGTAATATGGTCCCTGCGACCTACTTTGACCGCGTCGTGCCTCGGCTGTGAGTGTCCGATTGTGGATCACCCTCCACATGTCTTTAGAGGTTGACGGTGGCTACAGGTCGGCATAGGTGTCCCGGCTGTGCGTTGTGTATTCGCGGGGATATGGACCGCGCAAGACGGCGATTTGGTTTAAGGAAACAGAGTATTGGCGCTATCGCTGTGATTTTGTCAGAGTATGAAGATCGGTCGGCGGTTTTCAAATACGTGCTGCCTCGGCTGTGGATACCCGTTTATTATTCTGCTTATATGGGTAGTTAGAGGACGTCGCGACCGTGTATTCAAAATAAGAATCCCCGCTGTGCGTTCCATTTCCGGGTAGATATGGCGCGCGTAATAGGGCCCCTGCGACCTACTTTGACCGCGTGGTGCCTCGGCTGTGGACCTCGCATCCAGGATCCACTCGGATAGGTTTGTAGAAGTGGACTTGGACTACAATTAGATATGAGGTTCCCGGCTGTGCGTTGTGTTTTCGCGGAGATATGGACCGCGCAAAACGGGTATTTGGTTTAAGGATTTTTCGCTGTGATTTTGTCAGAGTATGAAGATCGATCGGCGGTTTTCAAACACGCGCTGCATCGGCTGTGTGTATCCGTTTATTATTCATCTTATATGGGTGGTTAGAGGACTTCCAGCTCGACAACTGGGCATGAGTATCCCCGCTGTGCGTTCTATTTCCGGGTAGATATGGCGCGCGTAATATGGTCCCTGCGACCTACTTTGACCGCGTCGTGCCTCGGCTGTGAGTGTCCGATTGTGGATCACCCTCCACATGTCTTTAGAGGTTGACGGTGGCTACAGGTCGGCATAGGTGTCCCGGCTGTGCGTTGTGTATTCGCGGGGATATGGACCGCGCAAGACGGCGATTTGGTTTAAGGAAACAGAGTATTGGCGCTATCGCTGTGATTTTGTCAGAGTATGAAGATCGGTCGGCGGTTTTCAAATACGTGCTGCCTCGGCTGTGGATACCCGTTTATTATTCTGCTTATATGGGTAGTTAGAGGACGTCGCGACCGTGTATTCAAAATAAGAATCCCCGCTGTGCGTTCCATTTCCGGGTAGATATGGCGCGCGTAATAGGGCCCCTGCGACCTACTTTGACCGCGTGGTGCCTCGGCTGTGGACCTCGCATCCAGGATCCACTCGGATAGGTTTGTAGAAGTGGACTTGGACTACAATTAGATATGAGGTTCCCGGCTGTGCGTTGTGTTTTCGCGGAGATATGGACCGCGCAAAACGGGTATTTGGTTTAAGGATTTTTCGCTGTGATTTTGTCAGAGTATGAAGATCGATCGGCGGTTTTCAAACACGCGCTGCATCGGCTGTGTGTATCCGTTTATTATTCATCTTATATGGGTGGTTAGAGGACTTCCAGCTTGACAACTGGGCATGAGTATCCCCGCTGTGCGTTCTATTTCCGGGTAGATATGGCGCGCGTAATATGGTCCCTGCGACCTACTTTGACCGCGTCGTGCCTCGGCTGTGAGTGTCCGATTGTGGATCACCCTCCACATGTCTTTAGAGGTTGACGGTGGCTACAGGTCGGCATAGGTGTCCCGGCTGTGCGTTGTGTATTCGCGGGGATATGGACCGCGCAAGACGGCGATTTGGTTTAAGGAAACAGAGTATTGGCGCTATCGCTGTGATTTTGTCAGAGTATGAAGATCGGTCGGCGGTTTTCAAATACGTGCTGCCTCGGCTGTGGATACCCGTTTATTATTCTGCTTATATGGGTAGTTAGAGGACGTCGCGACCGTGTATTCAAAATAAGAATCCCCGCTGTGCGTTCCATTTCCGGGTAGATATGGCGCGCGTAATAGGGCCCCTGCGACCTACTTTGACCGCGTGGTGCCTCGGCTGTGGACCTCGCATCCAGGATCCACTCGGATAGGTTTGTAGAAGTGGACTTGGACTACAATTAGATATGAGGTTCCCGGCTGTGCGTTGTGTTTTCGCGGAGATATGGACCGCGCAAAACGGGTATTTGGTTTAAGGATTTTTCGCTGTGATTTTGTCAGAGTATGAAGATCGATCGGCGGTTTTCAAACACGCGCTGCATCGGCTGTGTGTATCCGTTTATTATTCATCTTATATGGGTGGTTAGAGGACTTCCAGCTTGACAACTG
>NW_027466704.1:0-30877 GCF_050575085.1 Anarhichas minor
TTTTTAGAATTTTTTAGAATGTTTGAATCGTTTTTAGAATGTTTGAATCGTTTTTTAGAATGTTTGAATCGTTTTTAGAATGTTTGAATCGTTTTTAGAATGTTTGAATCGTTTTTAGAATGTTTGAATCGTTTTTAGAATGTTTGATCTTTTTAGAATGTTTGAATCGTTTTTAGAATTTTTTAGAATGTTTGAATCGTTTTTAGAATGTTTGAATTGTTTTTAGAATGTTTGATCTTTTTAGAATGTTTGAATCGTTTTTAGAATGTTTGATCTTTTTAGAATGTTTTGAATCGTTTTTAGAATGTTTGAATCGTTTTTAGAATGTTTGAATCGTTTTTAGAATGTTTGAATCGTTTTTAGAATGTTTGAATCGTTTTTAGAATGTTTGAATCGTTTTTAGAATGTTTGAATCGTTTTTAGAATGTTTGAATCTTTTTAGAATGTTTGAATCGTTTTAGAATTTTTTAGAATGTTTGAATCGTTTTTAGAATGTTTGAATCGTTTTTAGAATGTTTGAATCGTTTTAGAATTTTTTAGAATGTTTGAATCGTTTTTAGAATGTTTGAATCGTTTTTAGAATGTTTGAATCGTTTTTAGAATGTTTGAATCGTTTTTAGAATGTTTGAATCGTTTTTAGAATGTTTGAATCGTTTTTAGAATGTTTGAATCTTTTTAGAATGTTTGAATCGTTTTAGAATTTTTTAGAATGTTTGAATCGTTTTTAGAATGTTTGAATCGTTTTTAGAATGTTTGAATCTTTTTAGAATGTTTGAATCGTTTTTAGAATTTTTTAGAATGTTTGAATCGTTTTTAGAATGTTTGAATCGTTTTTAGAATGTTTGAATCGTTTTTAGAATGTTTGAATCGTTTTTAGAATGTTTGAATCGTTTTTAGAATGTTTGAATCGTTTTTAGAATGTTTGATCTTTTTAGAATGTTTGAATCGTTTTTAGAATGTTTGATCTTTTTAGAATGTTTGAATCGTTTTTAGAATGTTTGAATCGTTTTTAGAATGTTTGAATCGTTTTTAGAATGTTTGAATCGTTTTTTAGAATGTTTGATCTTTTTAGAATGTTTGAATCGTTTTTAGAATGTTTGAATTGTTTTTAGAATGTTTGATCTTTTTAGAATGTTTGAATCGTTTTTAGAATGTTTGAATTGTTTTTAGAATGTTTGATCTTTTTAGAATGTTTGAATCGTTTTTAGAATGTTTGAATCGTTTTTAGAATGTGTTTGAATCGTTTTTAGAATGTTTGAATCGTTTTTAGAATGTTTGAATCTTTTTTAGAATGTTTGAATCGTTTTTAGAATGTTTGAATCTTTTTAGAATGTTTGAATCGTTTTTAGAATTTTTAGAATGTTTGAATCGTTTTTAGAATGTTTGAATCGTTTTTAGAATGTTTGATCTTTTTAGAATGTTTGAATCGTTTTTAGAATTTTTTAGAATGTTTGAATCGTTTTTAGAATGTTTGAATTGTTTTTAGAATGTTTGATCTTTTTAGAATGTTTGAATCGTTTTTAGAATGTTTGAATCGTTTTTAGAATGTTTGAATCGTTTTTAGAATGTTTGATCTTTTTAGAATGTTTGAATCGTTTTTAGAATGTTTGAATCTTTTTAGAATGTTTGAATCGTTTTTAGAATTTTTTAGAATGTTTGAATCGTTTTTAGAATGTTTGAATCGTTTTTAGAATGTTTGATCTTTTTAGAATGTTTGAATCGTTTTTAGAATTTTTAGAATGTTTGACTCGTTTTTAGAATGTTTGAATCGTTTTTAGAATGTTTGATCTTTTTAGAATGTTTGAATCGTTTTTAGAATTTTTTAGAATGTTTGAATCGTTTTTAGAATGTTTGAATCTTTTTAGAATGTTTGAATCGTTTTTAGAATGTTTGAATCTTTTTTAGAATGTTTGAATCGTTTTTAGAATGTTTGATCTTTTTAGAATGTTTGAATCGTTTTTAGAATGTTTGAATCTTTTTAGAATGTTTGAATCGTTTTTAGAATGTTTGATCTTTTTAGAATGTTTGAATCGTTTTAGAATGTTTGAATCGTTTTTAGAATGTTTGAATCGTTTTTAGAATGTTTGAATCGTTTTTAGAATGTTTGATCTTTTTAGAATGTTTGAATCGTTTTTAGAATGTTTGAATCGTTTTTAGAATGTTTGAATCTTTTTAGAATGTTTGAATCGTTTTTAGAATTTTTTAGAATGTTTGAATCGTTTTTAGAATGTTTGAATCGTTTTTAGAATGTTTGAATCGTTTTTAGAATTTTTTAGAATGTTTGAATCGTTTTTAGAATGTTTGAATCGTTTTTAGAATGTTTGATCTTTTTAGAATGTTTGAATCGTTTTTAGAATGTTTGAATCTTTTTTAGAATGTTTGAATCGTTTTTAGAATGTTTGAATCGTTTTTAGAATGTTTGATCTTTTTAGAATGTTTGAATCGTTTTTAGAATTTTTTAGAATGTTTGAATCGTTTTTAGAATGTTTGAATCGTTTTTAGAATGTTTGAATCGTTTTTAGAATGTTTGAATCGTTTTTAGAATGTTTGAATCGTTTTTAGAATGTTTGAATCGTTTTTAGAATGTTTGAATCGTTTTTAGAATGTTTGATCTTTTTAGAATGTTTGAATCGTTTTTAGAATGTTTGATCTTTTTAGAATGTTTGAATCTTTTTAGAATGTTTGAATCGTTTTTAGAATGTTTGAATCGTTTTTAGAATGTTTGAATCGTTTTTAGAATGTTTGATCTTTTTAGAATGTTTGAATCGTTTTTAGAATGTTTGAATTGTTTTTAGAATGTTTGATCTTTTTAGAATGTTTGAATCGTTTTTAGAATGTTTGAATTGTTTTTAGAATGTTTGATCTTTTTAGAATGTTTGAATCGTTTTTAGAATGTTTGAATCGTTTTTAGAATGTGTTTGAATCGTTTTTAGAATGTTTGAATCTTTTTAGAATGTTTGAATCGTTTTTAGAATTTTTTAGAATGTTTGAATCGTTTTTAGAATGTTTGAATCGTTTTTAGAATGTTTGATCTTTTTAGAATGTTTGAATCGTTTTTAGAATGTTTGAATCGTTTTTAGAATGTGTTTGAATCGTTTTTAGAATGTTTGAATCGTTTTTAGAATGTTTGAATCTTTTTTAGAATGTTTGAATCGTTTTTAGAATGTTTGAATCTTTTTAGAATGTTTGAATCGTTTTTAGAATTTTTGAATCGTTTTTAGAATGTTTGATCTTTTTAGAATGTTTGAATCGTTTTTAGAATTTTTAGAATGTTTGAATCGTTTTTAGAATGTTTGAATCGTTTTTAGAATGTTTGATCTTTTTAGAATGTTTGAATCGTTTTTTAGAATGTTTGAATCGTTTTTAGAATGTTTGAATCGTTTTTAGAATGTTTGATCTTTTTAGAATGTTTGAATCGTTTTTAGAATGTTTGAATCTTTTTAGAATGTTTGAATCGTTTTTAGAATTTTTTAGAATGTTTGAATCGTTTTTAGAATGTTTGAATCGTTTTTAGAATGTTTGATCTTTTTAGAATGTTTGAATCGTTTTTAGAATTTTTTAGAATGTTTGACTCGTTTTTAGAATGTTTGAATCGTTTTTAGAATGTTTGATCTTTTTAGAATGTTTGAATCGTTTTTAGAATGTTTGATCTTTTTAGAATGTTTGAATCGTTTTTAGAATGTTTGAATCTTTTTAGAATGTTTGAATCGTTTTTAGAATTTTTTAGAATGTTTGAATCGTTTTTAGAATGTTTGAATCTTTTTAGAATGTTTGAATCGTTTTTAGAATTTTTTAGAATGTTTGAATCGTTTTTAGAATGTTTGAATCGTTTTTAGAATGTTTGATCTTTTTAGAATGTTTGAATCGTTTTTAGAATTTTTTAGAATGTTTGAATCGTTTTTAGAATGTTTGAATCGTTTTTAGAATGTTTGATCTTTTTAGAATGTTTGAATCGTTTTTAGAATGTTTGATCTTTTTAGAATGTTTGAATCGTTTTTAGAATGTTTGAATCGTTTTTAGAATGTTTGAATCGTTTTTAGAATGTTTGAATCGTTTTTAGAATGTTTGAATCTTTTTAGAATTTTTGAATCGTTTTTAGAATGTTTGAATCGTTTTTAGAATGTTTGATCTTTTTAGAATGTTTGAATCGTTTTTAGAATGTTTGAATCGTTTTTAGAATGTTTGAATCTTTTTAGAATGTTTGAATCGTTTTTAGAATTTTTTAGAATGTTTGAATCGTTTTTAGAATGTTTGAATCGTTTTTAGAATGTTTGAATCGTTTTTAGAATTTTTTAGAATGTTTGAATCGTTTTTAGAATGTTTGAATCGTTTTTAGAATGTTTGATCTTTTTAGAATGTTTGAATCGTTTTTAGAATGTTTGATCTTTTTAGAATGTTTGAATCGTTTTTAGAATGTTTGAATCGTTTTTAGAATGTTTGAATCGTTTTTAGAATGTTTGAATCTTTTTAGAATGTTTGAATCGTTTTTAGAATGTTTGAATCGTTTTTAGAATGTTTGATCTTTTTAGAATGTTTGAATCGTTTTTAGAATGTTTGAATCGTTTTTAGAATGTTTGAATCTTTTTAGAATGTTTGAATCGTTTTTAGAATTTTTTAGAATGTTTGAATCGTTTTTAGAATGTTTGAATCGTTTTTAGAATGTTTGAATCGTTTTTAGAATGTTTGAATCTTTTTAGAATGTTTGAATCGTTTTTAGAATTTTTTTAGAATGTTTGAATCGTTTTTAGAATGTTTGAATCGTTTTTAGAATGTTTGAATCGTTTTTAGAATGTTTGAATCTTTTTAGAATGTTTGAATCGTTTTTAGAATGTTTGATCTTTTTAGAATGTTTGAATCGTTTTTAGAATGTTTGAATCTTTTTAGAATGTTTGAATCGTTTTTAGAATGTTTGATCTTTTTAGAATGTTTGAATCGTTTTTAGAATTTTTTAGAATGTTTGAATTGTTTTTAGAATGTTTGATCTTTTTAGAATGTTTGAATCGTTTTTAGAATGTTTGAATCGTTTTTAGAATGTTTGAATCGTTTTTAGAATGTTTGATCTTTTTAGAATGTTTGAATCGTTTTTAGAATGTTTGAATCTTTTTAGAATGTTTGAATCGTTTTTAGAATGTTTGAATCGTTTTTAGAATGTTTGAATCGTTTTTAGAATGTTTGATCTTTTTAGAATGTTTGAATCGTTTTTAGAATGTTTGAATCTTTTTAGAATGTTTGAATCGTTTTTAGAATTTTTTAGAATGTTTGACTCGTTTTTAGAATGTTTGAATCGTTTTTAGAATGTTTGATCTTTTTAGAATGTTTGAATCGTTTTTAGAATGTTTGATCTTTTTAGAATGAATCGTTTTTAGAATGTTTGAATCTTTTTAGAATGTTTGAATCGTTTTTAGAATTTTTTTAGAATGTTTGAATCGTTTTTAGAATTTTTGAATCTTTTTAGAATGTTTGAATCGTTTTTAGAATTTTTTAGAATGTTTGAATCGTTTTTAGAATGTTTGAATCGTTTTTAGAATGTTTGATCTTTTTAGAATGTTTGAATCGTTTTTAGAATTTTTTAGAATGTTTGAATCGTTTTTAGAATGTTTGAATCGTTTTAGAATGTTTGATCTTTTTTAGAATGTTTGAATCGTTTTTAGAATGTTTGATCGTTTTTAGAATGTTTGAATCGTTTTTAGAATGTTTGAATCTTTTTAGAATGTTTGAATCGTTTTTAGAATTTTTTAGAATGTTTGAATCGTTTTTAGAATTTTTGAATCTTTTTAGAATGTTTGAATCGTTTTTAGAATTTTTTAGAATGTTTGAATCGTTTTTAGAATGTTTGAATCGTTTTTAGAATGTTTGATCTTTTTTAGAATGTTTGAATCGTTTTTAGAATTTTTTAGAATGTTTGAATCGTTTTTAGAATGTTTGAATCGTTTTTAGAATGTTTGATCTTTTTAGAATGTTTGAATCGTTTTTAGAATGTTTGATCTTTTTAGAATGTTTGAATCGTTTTTAGAATGTTTGAATCGTTTTTAGAATGTTTGAATCGTTTTTAGAATGTTTGAATCGTTTTTAGAATGTTTGAATCTTTTTAGAATGTTTGAATCGTTTTTAGAATGTTTGAATCGTTTTTAGAATGTTTGATCTTTTTAGAATGTTTGAATCGTTTTTAGAATGTTTGAATCGTTTTTAGAATGTTTGAATCTTTTTAGAATGTTTGAATCGTTTTTAGAATTTTTTAGAATGTTTGAATCGTTTTTAGAATGTTTGAATCGTTTTTAGAATGTTTGAATCGTTTTTAGAATGTTTGAATCTTTTTAGAATGTTTGAATCGTTTTTAGAATTTTTTAGAATGTTTGAATCGTTTTTAGAATGTTTGAATCGTTTTTAGAATGTTTGAATCGTTTTTAGAATGTTTGAATCTTTTTAGAATGTTTGAATCGTTTTTAGAATGTTTGATCTTTTTAGAATGTTTGAATCGTTTTTAGAATGTTTGAATCTTTTTAGAATGTTTGAATCGTTTTTAGAATGTTTGATCTTTTTAGAATGTTTGAATCGTTTTTAGAATTTTTTAGAATGTTTGAATTGTTTTTAGAATGTTTGATCTTTTTAGAATGTTTGAATCGTTTTTTAGAATGTTTGAATCGTTTTTAGAATGTTTGAATCGTTTTTAGAATGTTTGATCTTTTTAGAATGTTTGAATCGTTTTTAGAATGTTTGAATCTTTTTAGAATGTTTGAATCGTTTTTAGAATGTTTGAATCGTTTTTAGAATGTTTGAATCGTTTTTAGAATGTTTGATCTTTTTAGAATGTTTGAATCGTTTTTAGAATGTTTGAATCTTTTTAGAATGTTTGAATCGTTTTTAGAATTTTTTAGAATGTTTGACTCGTTTTTAGAATGTTTGAATCGTTTTTAGAATGTTTGATCTTTTTAGAATGTTTGAATCGTTTTTAGAATGTTTGATCTTTTTAGAATGTTTGAATCGTTTTTAGAATGTTTGAATCTTTTTAGAATGTTTGAATCGTTTTTAGAATTTTTTAGAATGTTTGAATCGTTTTTAGAATTTTTGAATCTTTTTAGAATGTTTGAATCGTTTTTAGAATTTTTTAGAATGTTTGAATCGTTTTTAGAATGTTTGAATCGTTTTTAGAATGTTTGATCTTTTTAGAATGTTTGAATCGTTTTTAGAATTTTTTAGAATGTTTGAATCGTTTTTAGAATGTTTGAATCGTTTTTAGAATGTTTGATCTTTTTAGAATGTTTGAATCGTTTTTAGAATGTTTGATCTTTTTAGAATGTTTGAATCGTTTTTAGAATGTTTGAATCGTTTTTAGAATGTTTGAATCGTTTTTAGAATGTTTGAATCGTTTTTTAGAATGTTTGAATCTTTTTAGAATGTTTGAATCGTTTTTAGAATGTTTGAATCGTTTTTAGAATGTTTGATCTTTTTAGAATGTTTGAATCGTTTTTAGAATGTTTGAATCGTTTTTAGAATGTTTGAATCTTTTTAGAATGTTTGAATCGTTTTTAGAATTTTTTAGAATGTTTGAATCGTTTTTAGAATGTTTGAATCGTTTTTAGAATGTTTGAATCGTTTTTAGAATTTTTTAGAATGTTTGAATCGTTTTTAGAATGTTTGAATCGTTTTTAGAATGTTTGATCTTTTTAGAATGTTTGAATCGTTTTTAGAATGTTTGATCTTTTTAGAATGTTTGAATCGTTTTTAGAATGTTTGAATCGTTTTTAGAATGTTTGAATCGTTTTTAGAATGTTTGAATCTTTTTAGAATGTTTGAATCGTTTTTAGAATGTTTGAATCGTTTTTAGAATGTTTGAATCTTTTTAGAATGTTTGAATCGTTTTTAGAATTTTTTAGAATGTTTGAATCGTTTTTAGAATGTTTGAATCGTTTTTAGAATGTTTGAATCGTTTTTAGAATGTTTGATCTTTTTAGAATGTTTGAATCGTTTTTAGAATGTTTGAATCGTTTTTAGAATGTTTGAATCTTTTTAGAATGTTTGAATCGTTTTTAGAATTTTTTAGAATGTTTGAATCGTTTTTAGAATGTTTGAATCGTTTTTAGAATGTTTGAATCGTTTTTAGAATGTTTGATCTTTTTAGAATGTTTGAATCGTTTTTAGAATGTTTGAATCGTTTTTAGAATGTTTGAATCTTTTTAGAATGTTTGAATCGTTTTTAGAATTTTTTAGAATGTTTGAATCGTTTTTAGAATGTTTGAATCGTTTTTAGAATGTTTGAATCGTTTTTAGAATGTTTGAATCTTTTTAGAATGTTTGAATCGTTTTTAGAATGTTTGATCTTTTTAGAATGTTTGAATCGTTTTTAGAATGTTTGAATCTTTTTAGAATGTTTGAATCGTTTTTAGAATGTTTGATCTTTTTAGAATGTTTGAATCGTTTTTAGAATGTTTGAATCGTTTTTAGAATGTTTGAATCGTTTTTAGAATGTTTGAATCGTTTTTAGAATGTTTGATCTTTTTAGAATGTTTGAATCGTTTTTAGAATGTTTGAATCGTTTTTAGAATGTTTGAATCTTTTTAGAATGTTTGAATCGTTTTTAGAATTTTTTAGAATGTTTGAATCGTTTTTAGAATGTTTGAATCGTTTTTAGAATGTTTGAATCGTTTTTAGAATTTTTTAGAATGTTTGAATCGTTTTTAGAATGTTTGAATCGTTTTTAGAATGTTTGATCTTTTTAGAATGTTTGAATCGTTTTTAGAATGTTTGATCTTTTTAGAATGTTTGAATCGTTTTTAGAATGTTTGAATCGTTTTTAGAATGTTTGAATCGTTTTTAGAATGTTTGAATCTTTTTAGAATTTTTGAATCGTTTTTAGAATGTTTGAATCGTTTTTAGAATGTTTGATCTTTTTAGAATGTTTGAATCGTTTTTAGAATGTTTGAATCGTTTTTAGAATGTTTGAATCTTTTTAGAATGTTTGAATCGTTTTTAGAATTTTTTAGAATGTTTGAATCGTTTTTAGAATGTTTGAATCGTTTTTAGAATGTTTGAATCGTTTTTAGAATTTTTTAGAATGTTTGAATCGTTTTTAGAATGTTTGAATCGTTTTTAGAATGTTTGATCTTTTTAGAATGTTTGAATCGTTTTTAGAATGTTTGATCTTTTTAGAATGTTTGAATCGTTTTTAGAATGTTTGAATCGTTTTTAGAATGTTTGAATCGTTTTTAGAATGTTTGAATCTTTTTAGAATGTTTGAATCGTTTTTAGAATGTTTGAATCGTTTTTAGAATGTTTGATCTTTTTAGAATGTTTGAATCGTTTTTAGAATGTTTGAATCGTTTTTAGAATGTTTGAATCTTTTTAGAATGTTTGAATCGTTTTTAGAATTTTTTAGAATGTTTGAATCGTTTTTAGAATGTTTGAATCGTTTTTAGAATGTTTGAATCGTTTTTAGAATGTTTGAATCTTTTTAGAATGTTTGAATCGTTTTTAGAATTTTTTAGAATGTTTGAATCGTTTTTAGAATGTTTGAATCGTTTTTAGAATGTTTGAATCGTTTTTAGAATGTTTGAATCTTTTTAGAATGTTTGAATCGTTTTTAGAATGTTTGATCTTTTTAGAATGTTTGAATCGTTTTTAGAATGTTTGAATCTTTTTAGAATGTTTGAATCGTTTTTAGAATGTTTGATCTTTTTAGAATGTTTGAATCGTTTTTAGAATTTTTTAGAATGTTTGAATTGTTTTTAGAATGTTTGATCTTTTTAGAATGTTTGAATCGTTTTTAGAATGTTTGAATCGTTTTTAGAATGTTTGAATCGTTTTTAGAATGTTTGATCTTTTTAGAATGTTTGAATCGTTTTTAGAATGTTTGAATCTTTTTAGAATGTTTGAATCGTTTTTAGAATGTTTGAATCGTTTTTAGAATGTTTGAATCGTTTTTAGAATGTTTGAATCGTTTTTAGAATGTTTGATCTTTTTAGAATGTTTGAATCGTTTTAGAATTTTTTAGAATGTTTGACTCGTTTTTAGAATGTTTGAATCGTTTTTAGAATGTTTGATCTTTTTAGAATGTTTGAATCGTTTTTAGAATGTTTGATCTTTTTAGAATGTTTGAATCGTTTTTAGAATGTTTGAATCTTTTTAGAATGTTTGAATCGTTTTTAGAATTTTTTAGAATGTTTGAATCGTTTTTAGAATTTTTGAATCTTTTTAGAATGTTTGAATCGTTTTTAGAATTTTTTAGAATGTTTGAATCGTTTTTAGAATGTTTGAATCGTTTTTAGAATGTTTGATCTTTTTAGAATGTTTGAATCGTTTTTAGAAGTTTTTAGAATGTTTGAATCGTTTTTAGAATGTTTGAATCGTTTTTAGAATGTTTGATCTTTTTAGAATGTTTGAATCGTTTTTAGAATGTTTGATCTTTTTAGAATGTTTGAATCGTTTTTAGAATGTTTGAATCGTTTTTAGAATGTTTGAATCGTTTTTAGAATGTTTGAATCGTTTTTAGAATGTTTGAATCTTTTTAGAATGTTTGAATCGTTTTTAGAATGTTTGAATCGTTTTTAGAATGTTTGATCTTTTTAGAATGTTTGAATCGTTTTTAGAATGTTTGAATCGTTTTTAGAATGTTTGAATCTTTTTAGAATGTTTGAATCGTTTTTAGAATTTTTTAGAATGTTTGAATCGTTTTTAGAATGTTTGAATCGTTTTTAGAATGTTTGAATCGTTTTTAGAATGTTTGAATCTTTTTAGAATGTTTGAATCGTTTTTAGAATTTTTTAGAATGTTTGAATCGTTTTTAGAATGTTTGAATCGTTTTTAGAATGTTTGAATCGTTTTTAGAATGTTTGAATCTTTTTAGAATGTTTGAATCGTTTTTAGAATGTTTGATCTTTTTAGAATGTTTGAATCGTTTTTAGAATGTTTGAATCTTTTTAGAATGTTTGAATCGTTTTTAGAATGTTTGATCTTTTTAGAATGTTTGAATCGTTTTTAGAATTTTTTAGAATGTTTGAATTGTTTTTAGAATGTTTGATCTTTTTAGAATGTTTGAATCGTTTTTAGAATGTTTGAATCGTTTTTAGAATGTTTGAATCGTTTTTAGAATGTTTGATCTTTTTAGAATGTTTGAATCGTTTTTAGAATGTTTGAATCTTTTTAGAATGTTTGAATCGTTTTTAGAATGTTTGAATCGTTTTTAGAATGTTTGAATCGTTTTTAGAATGTTTGATCTTTTTAGAATGTTTGAATCGTTTTTAGAATGTTTGAATCTTTTTAGAATGTTTGAATCGTTTTTAGAATTTTTTAGAATGTTTGACTCGTTTTTAGAATGTTTGAATCGTTTTTAGAATGTTTGATCTTTTTAGAATGTTTGAATCGTTTTTAGAATGTTTGATCTTTTTAGAATGTTTGAATCGTTTTTAGAATGTTTGAATCTTTTTAGAATGTTTGAATCGTTTTTAGAATTTTTTAGAATGTTTGAATCGTTTTTAGAATTTTTGAATCTTTTTAGAATGTTTGAATCGTTTTTAGAATTTTTTAGAATGTTTGAATCGTTTTTAGAATGTTTGAATCGTTTTTAGAATGTTTGATCTTTTTAGAATGTTTGAATCGTTTTTAGAATTTTTTAGAATGTTTGAATCGTTTTTAGAATGTTTGAATCGTTTTTAGAATGTTTGATCTTTTTAGAATGTTTGAATCGTTTTTAGAATGTTTGATCTTTTTAGAATGTTTGAATCGTTTTTAGAATGTTTGAATCGTTTTTAGAATGTTTGAATCGTTTTTAGAATGTTTGAATCGTTTTTAGAATGTTTGAATCTTTTTAGAATGTTTGAATCGTTTTTAGAATGTTTGAATCGTTTTTAGAATGTTTGATCTTTTTAGAATGTTTGAATCGTTTTTAGAATGTTTGAATCGTTTTTAGAATGTTTGAATCTTTTTAGAATGTTTGAATCGTTTTTAGAATTTTTTAGAATGTTTGAATCGTTTTTAGAATGTTTGAATCGTTTTTAGAATGTTTGATCTTTTTAGAATGTTTGAATCGTTTTTAGAATGTTTGAATCGTTTTTAGAATGTTTGAATCTTTTTAGAATGTTTGAATCGTTTTTAGAATTTTTTAGAATGTTTGAATCGTTTTTAGAATGTTTGAATCGTTTTTAGAATGTTTGAATCGTTTTTAGAATTTTTTAGAATGTTTGAATCGTTTTTAGAATGTTTGAATCGTTTTTAGAATGTTTGATCTTTTTAGAATGTTTGAATCGTTTTTAGAATGTTTGATCTTTTTAGAATGTTTGAATCGTTTTTAGAATGTTTGAATCGTTTTTAGAATGTTTGAATCGTTTTTAGAATGTTTGAATCTTTTTAGAATGTTTGAATCGTTTTTAGAATGTTTGAATCGTTTTTAGAATGTTTGAATCTTTTTAGAATGTTTGAATCGTTTTTAGAATTTTTTAGAATGTTTGAATCGTTTTTAGAATGTTTGAATCGTTTTTAGAATGTTTGAATCGTTTTTAGAATGTTTGATCTTTTTAGAATGTTTGAATCGTTTTTAGAATGTTTGAATCGTTTTTAGAATGTTTGAATCTTTTTAGAATGTTTGAATCGTTTTTAGAATTTTTTAGAATGTTTGAATCGTTTTTAGAATGTTTGAATCGTTTTTAGAATGTTTGAATCGTTTTTAGAATGTTTGATCTTTTTAGAATGTTTGAATCGTTTTTAGAATGTTTGAATCGTTTTTAGAATGTTTGAATCTTTTTAGAATGTTTGAATCGTTTTTAGAATTTTTTAGAATGTTTGAATCGTTTTTAGAATGTTTGAATCGTTTTTAGAATGTTTGAATCGTTTTTAGAATGTTTGAATCTTTTTAGAATGTTTGAATCGTTTTTAGAATGTTTGATCTTTTTAGAATGTTTGAATCGTTTTTAGAATGTTTGAATCTTTTTAGAATGTTTGAATCGTTTTTAGAATGTTTGATCTTTTTAGAATGTTTGAATCGTTTTTAGAATGTTTGAATCGTTTTTAGAATGTTTGAATCGTTTTTAGAATGTTTGAATCGTTTTTAGAATGTTTGATCTTTTTAGAATGTTTGAATCGTTTTTAGAATGTTTGAATCGTTTTTAGAATGTTTGAATCTTTTTAGAATGTTTGAATCGTTTTTAGAATTTTTTAGAATGTTTGAATCGTTTTTAGAATGTTTGAATCGTTTTTAGAATGTTTGAATCGTTTTTAGATTTTTTAGAATGTTTGAATCGTTTTTAGAATGTTTGAATCGTTTTTAGAATGTTTGATCTTTTTAGAATGTTTGAATCGTTTTTAGAATGTTTGATCTTTTTAGAATGTTTGAATCGTTTTTAGAATGTTTGAATCGTTTTTAGAATGTTTGAATCGTTTTTAGAATGTTTGAATCTTTTTAGAATGTTTGAATCGTTTTTAGAATGTTTGAATCGTTTTTAGAATGTTTGAATCGTTTTTAGAATGTTTGAATCGTTTTTAGAATGTTTGATCTTTTTAGAATGTTTGAATCGTTTTTAGAATGTTTGATCTTTTTAGAATGTTTGAATCGTTTTTAGAATTTTTTAGAATGTTTGAATCGTTTTTAGAATGTTTGAATCGTTTTTAGAATGTTTGAATCGTTTTTAGAATGTTTGAATCTTTTTAGAATGTTTGAATCGTTTTTAGAATTTTTTAGAATGTTTGAATCGTTTTTAGAATGTTTGATCTTTTTAGAATGTTTGAATCTTTTTAGAATGTTTGAATCGTTTTTAGAATGTTTGAATCGTTTTTAGAATGTTTGAATCGTTTTTAGAATGTTTGAATCGTTTTAATCGTTTTTAGAATGTTTGATCTTTTTAGAATGTTTGAATCGTTTTTAGAATGTTTGATCTTTTTAGAATGTTTGAATCTTTTTAGAATGTTTGAATCGTTTTTAGAATGTTTGATCTTTTTAGAATGTTTGAATCGTTTTTAGAATTTTTTAGAATGTTTGAATCGTTTTTAGAATGTTTGAATCGTTTTTAGAATGTTTGAATCGTTTTTAGAATGTTTGATCTTTTTAGAATGTTTGAATCGTTTTTAGAATGTTTGAATCGTTTTTAGAATGTTTGAATCTTTTTAGAATGTTTGAATCGTTTTTAGAATGTTTGAATCGTTTTTAGAATGTTTGAATCGTTTTTAGAATGTTTGATCTTTTTAGAATGTTTGAATCGTTTTTAGAATGTTTGAATCGTTTTTAGAATGTTTGAATCGTTTTTAGAATGTTTGAATCTTTTTAGAATGTTTGAATCGTTTTTAGAATGTTTGATCTTTTTAGAATGTTTGAATCGTTTTTAGAATGTTTGAATCTTTTTAGAATGTTTGAATCGTTTTTAGAATGTTTGATCTTTTTAGAATGTTTGAATCGTTTTTAGAATGTTTGAATCGTTTTTAGAATGTTTGAATCGTTTTTAGAATGTTTGAATCGTTTTTAGAATGTTTGATCTTTTTAGAATGTTTGAATCGTTTTTAGAATGTTTGAATCGTTTTTAGAATGTTTGAATCTTTTTAGAATGTTTGAATCGTTTTTAGAATTTTTTAGAATGTTTGAATCGTTTTTAGAATGTTTGAATCGTTTTTAGAATGTTTGAATCGTTTTTAGAATTTTTTAGAATGTTTGAATCGTTTTTAGAATGTTTGAATCGTTTTTAGAATGTTTGATCTTTTTAGAATGTTTGAATCGTTTTTAGAATGTTTGATCTTTTTAGAATGTTTGAATCGTTTTTAGAATGTTTGAATCGTTTTTAGAATGTTTGAATCGTTTTTAGAATGTTTGAATCTTTTTAGAATGTTTGAATCGTTTTTAGAATGTTTGAATCGTTTTTAGAATGTTTGAATCGTTTTTAGAATGTTTGAATCGTTTTTAGAATGTTTGATCTTTTTAGAATGTTTGAATCGTTTTTAGAATGTTTGATCTTTTTAGAATGTTTGAATCGTTTTTAGAATTTTTTAGAATGTTTGAATCGTTTTTAGAATGTTTGAATCGTTTTTAGAATGTTTGAATCGTTTTTAGAATGTTTGAATCTTTTTAGAATGTTTGAATCGTTTTTAGAATGTTTGAATCGTTTTTAGAATGTTTGAATCTTTTTAGAATGTTTGAATCGTTTTTAGAATTTTTTAGAATGTTTGAATCGTTTTTAGAATGTTTGATCGTTTTTAGAATGTTTGAATCTTTTTAGAATGTTTGAATCGTTTTTAGAATGTTTGAATCGTTTTTAGAATGTTTGAATCGTTTTTAGAATGTTTGAATCGTTTTTAGAATGTTTGATCTTTTTAGAATGTTTGAATCGTTTTTAGAATGTTTGAATCTTTTTAGAATGTTTGAATCGTTTTTAGAATTTTTTAGAATGTTTGAATCGTTTTTAGAATGTTTGAATCTTTTTAGAATGTTTGAATCGTTTTTAGAATTTTTTAGAATGTTTGAATCGTTTTTAGAATGTTTGAATCGTTTTTAGAATGTTTGAATCGTTTTTAGAATTTTTTAGAATGTTTGAATCGTTTTTAGAATGTTTGAATCGTTTTTAGAATGTTTGAATCGTTTTTAGAATGTTTGAATCGTTTTTAGAATGTTTGAATCTTTTTAGAATGTTTGAATCTTTTTAGAATGTTTGAATCGTTTTTAGAATGTTTGATCTTTTTAGAATGTTTGAATCGTTTTTAGAATTTTTTAGAATGTTTGAATCGTTTTTAGAATGTTTGAATCGTTTTTAGAATGTTTGAATCGTTTTTAGAATTTTTTAGAATGTTTGAATCGTTTTTAGAATGTTTGAATCGTTTTTAGAATGTTTGAATCGTTTTTAGAATTTTTTAGAATGTTTGAATCGTTTTTAGAATGTTTGAATCGTTTTTAGAATGTTTGATCTTTTTAGAATGTTTGAATCGTTTTTAGAATGTTTGATCTTTTTAGAATGTTTGAATCGTTTTTAGAATGTTTGAATCGTTTTTAGAATGTTTGAATCGTTTTTAGAATGTTTGAATCTTTTTAGAATGTTTGAATCGTTTTTAGAATGTTTGATCTTTTTAGAATGTTTGAATCGTTTTTAGAATGTTTGATCTTTTTAGAATGTTTGAATCGTTTTTAGAATTTTTAGAATGTTTGAATCGTTTTTAGAATGTTTGAATCGTTTTTAGAATGTTTGAATCTTTTTAGAATGTTTGAATCGTTTTTAGAATTTTTTAGAATGTTTGAATCGTTTTTAGAATGTTTGAATCGTTTTTAGAATGTTTGAATCGTTTTTAGAATGTTTGAATCGTTTTTAGAATGTTTGAATCTTTTTAGAATGTTTGAATCGTTTTTAGAATGTTTGAATCGTTTTTAGAATGTTTGAATCTTTTTAGAATGTTTGAATCGTTTTTAGAATGTTTGAATCGTTTTTAGAATGTTTGAATCGTTTTTAGAATGTTTGAATCTTTTTAGAATGTTTGAATCGTTTTTAGAATTTTTTAGAATGTTTGAATCGTTTTTAGAATGTTTGAATCGTTTTTAGAATGTTTGAATCGTTTTTAGAATGTTTGATCTTTTTAGAATGTTTGAATCGTTTTTAGAATGTTTGAATCGTTTTTAGAATGTTTGAATCTTTTTAGAATGTTTGAATCGTTTTTAGAATTTTTTAGAATGTTTGAATCGTTTTTAGAATGTTTGAATCGTTTTTAGAATGTTTGAATCGTTTTTAGAATGTTTGAATCGTTTTTAGAATGTTTGATCTTTTTAGAATGTTTGAATCTTTTTAGAATGTTTGAATCGTTTTTAGAATGTTTGATCTTTTTAGAATGTTTGAATCGTTTTTAGAATTTTTTAGAATGTTTGAATCGTTTTTAGAATGTTTGAATCGTTTTTAGAATGTTTGAATCGTTTTTAGAATGTTTGATCTTTTTAGAATGTTTGAATCGTTTTTAGAATGTTTGAATCGTTTTTAGAATGTTTGAATCTTTTTAGAATGTTTGAATCGTTTTTAGAATTTTTTAGAATGTTTGAATCGTTTTTAGAATGTTTGAATCGTTTTTAGAATGTTTGAATCGTTTTTAGAATTTTTTAGAATGTTTGAATCGTTTTTAGAATGTTTGAATCGTTTTTAGAATGTTTGAATCTTTTTAGAATGTTTGAATCGTTTTTAGAATGTTTGATCTTTTTAGAATGTTTGAATCGTTTTTAGAATGTTTGAATCGTTTTTAGAATGTTTGAATCGTTTTTAGAATGTTTGAATCTTTTTAGAATGTTTGAATCGTTTTTAGAATGTTTGAATCGTTTTTAGAATGTTTGAATCGTTTTTAGAATGTTTGAATCGTTTTTAGAATGTTTGATCTTTTTAGAATGTTTGAATCGTTTTTAGAATGTTTGATCTTTTTAGAATGTTTGAATCGTTTTTAGAATTTTTTAGAATGTTTGAATCGTTTTTAGAATGTTTGAATCGTTTTTAGAATGTTTGAATCTTTTTAGAATGTTTGAATCGTTTTTAGAATTTTTTAGAATGTTTGATCTTTTTAGAATGTTTGAATCGTTTTTAGAATGTTTGAATCGTTTTTAGAATGTTTGAATCGTTTTTAGAATGTTTGAATCTTTTTAGAATGTTTGAATCGTTTTTAGAATGTTTGAATCGTTTTTAGAATGTTTGAATCTTTTTAGAATGTTTGAATCGTTTTTAGAATGTTTGAATCGTTTTTAGAATGTTTGAATCGTTTTTAGAATGTTTGAATCTTTTTAGAATGTTTGAATCGTTTTTAGAATTTTTTTAGAATGTTTGAATCGTTTTTAGAATGTTTGAATCGTTTTTAGAATGTTTGAATCGTTTTTAGAATGTTTGATCTTTTTAGAATGTTTGAATCGTTTTTAGAATGTTTGAATCGTTTTTAGAATGTTTGAATCTTTTTAGAATGTTTGAATCGTTTTTAGAATTTTTTAGAATGTTTGAATCGTTTTTAGAATGTTTGAATCGTTTTTAGAATGTTTGAATCTTTTTAGAATGTTTGAATCGTTTTTAGAATGTTTGAATCGTTTTTAGAATGTTTGAATCGTTTTTAGAATGTTTGAATCTTTTTAGAATGTTTGAATCGTTTTTAGAATGTTTGAATCGTTTTTAGAATGTTTGAATCGTTTTTAGAATGTTTGAATCTTTTTAGAATGTTTGAATCGTTTTTAGAATGTTTGAATCGTTTTTAGAATGTTTGAATCTTTTTAGAATGTTTGAATCGTTTTTAGAATTTTTTAGAATGTTTGAATCGTTTTTAGAATGTTTGAATCGTTTTTAGAATGTTTGAATCGTTTTTAGAATTTTTAGAATGTTTGATCTTTTTAGAATGTTTGAATCGTTTTTAGAATGTTTGAATCGTTTTTAGAATGTTTGAATCGTTTTTAGAATGTTTGAATCTTTTTAGAATGTTTGAATCGTTTTTAGAATGTTTGAATCGTTTTTAGAATGTTTGAATCGTTTTTAGAATGTTTGAATCGTTTTTAGAATGTTTGAATCGTTTTTAGAATGTTTGAATCGTTTTTAGAATGTTTGAATCGTTTTTAGAATGTTTGAATCTTTTTAGAATGTTTGAATCGTTTTTAGAATGTTTGAATCGTTTTTAGAATGTTTGAATCTTTTTAGAATGTTTGAATCGTTTTTAGAATGTTTGAATCTTTTTAGAATGTTTGAATCGTTTTTAGAATGTTTGAATCGTTTTTAGAATGTTTGAATCGTTTTTAGAATGTTTGAATCGTTTTTAGAATGTTTGAATCGTTTTTAGAATGTTTGAATCGTTTTTAGAATGTTTGAATCGTTTTTAGAATTTTTTAGAATGTTTGAATCGTTTTTAGAATGTTTGAATCGTTTTTAGAATGTTTGAATCGTTTTTAGAATGTTTGAATCTTTTTAGAATGTTTGAATCGTTTTTAGAATGTTTGAATCGTTTTTAGAATGTTTGAATCTTTTTAGAATGTTTGAATCGTTTTTAGAATTTTTAGAATGTTTGAATCGTTTTTAGAATGTTTGAATCGTTTTTAGAATGTTTGAATCGTTTTTAGAATGTTTGATCTTTTTAGAATGTTTGAATCGTTTTTAGAATGTTTGAATCGTTTTTAGAATGTTTGAATCGTTTTTAGAATGTTTGAATCTTTTTAGAATGTTTGAATCGTTTTTAGAATGTTTGAATCTTTTTAGAATGTTTGAATCGTTTTTAGAATGTTTGAATCGTTTTTAGAATGTTTGAATCGTTTTTAGAATGTTTGAATCTTTTTAGAATGTTTGAATCGTTTTTAGAATGTTTGAATCGTTTTTAGAATGTTTGATCTTTTTAGAATGTTTGAATCGTTTTTAGAATTTTTTAGAATGTTTGAATCGTTTTTAGAATGTTTGAATCGTTTTTAGAATGTTTGAATCGTTTTTAGAATGTTTGAATCTTTTTAGAATGTTTGAATCGTTTTTAGAATGTTTGAATCGTTTTTAGAATGTTTGAATCGTTTTAGAATGTTTGAATCGTTTTTAGAATGTTTGATCTTTTTAGAATGTTTGAATCGTTTTTAGAATGTTTGAATCTTTTTAGAATGTTTGAATCGTTTTTAGATTTTAGAATGTTTGAATCGTTTTTAGAATGTTTGAATCGTTTTTAGAATGTTTGAATCGTTTTTAGAATGTTTGAATCTTTTTAGAATGTTTGAATCGTTTTTAGAATGTTTGAATCGTTTTTAGAATGTTTGAATCTTTTTAGAATGTTTGAATCGTTTTTAGAATGTTTGAATCGTTTTTAGAATGTTTGAATCTTTTTAGAATGTTTGAATCGTTTTTAGAATTTTTTAGAATGTTTGAATCGTTTTTAGAATGTTTGAATCGTTTTTAGAATGTTTGAATCGTTTTTAGAATGTTTGATCTTTTTAGAATGTTTGAATCGTTTTTAGAATGTTTGAATCGTTTTTAGAATGTTTGAATCTTTTTAGAATGTTTGAATCGTTTTTAGAATTTTTTAGAATGTTTGAATCGTTTTTAGAATGTTTGAATCGTTTTTAGAATGTTTGAATCGTTTTTAGAATGTTTGAATCTTTTTAGAATGTTTGAATCGTTTTTAGAATGTTTGAATCGTTTTTAGAATGTTTGAATCGTTTTTAGAATGTTTGAATCTTTTTAGAATGTTTGAATCGTTTTTAGAATGTTTGAATCGTTTTTAGAATGTTTGAATCGTTTTTAGAATGTTTGAATCGTTTTTAGAATGTTTGAATCGTTTTTAGAATGTTTGAATCGTTTTTAGAATGTTTGAATCGTTTTTAGAATGTTTGAATCGTTTTTAGAATGTTTGAATCGTTTTTAGAATGTTTGAATCGTTTTTAGAATGTTTGAATCGTTTTTAGAATGTTTGAATCGTTTTTAGAATGTTTGAATCGTTTTTAGAATGTTTGAATCTTTTTAGAATGTTTGAATCGTTTTTAGAATGTTTGAATCTTTTTAGAATGTTTGAATCGTTTTTAGAATTTTTTAGAATGTTTGAATCGTTTTTAGAATGTTTGAATCGTTTTTAGAATGTTTGAATCGTTTTTAGAATGTTTGAATCGTTTTTAGAATGTTTGAATCGTTTTTAGAATGTTTGATCTTTTTAGAATGTTTGAATCGTTTTTAGAATTTTTTAGAATGTTTGAATCGTTTTTAGAATGTTTGAATCGTTTTTAGAATGTTTGATCTTTTTAGAATGTTTGAATCGTTTTTAGAATGTTTGAATCGTTTTTAGAATGTTTGAATCGTTTTTAGAATGTTTGAATCGTTTTTAGAATGTTTGAATCGTTTTTAGAATGTTTGAATCTTTTTAGAATGTTTGAATCGTTTTTAGAATGTTTGAATCGTTTTTAGAATGTTTGAATCGTTTTTAGAATGTTTGAATCGTTTTTAGAATGTTTGAATCTTTTTAGAATGTTTGAATCGTTTTTAGAATGTTTGAATCTTTTTAGAATGTTTGAATCGTTTTTAGAATTTTTTAGAATGTTTGAATCGTTTTTAGAATGTTTGAATCGTTTTTAGAATGTTTGAATCGTTTTTAGAATGTTTGAATCGTTTTTAGAATGTTTGAATCGTTTTTAGAATGTTTGATCTTTTTAGAATGTTTGAATCGTTTTTAGAATTTTTTAGAATGTTTGAATCGTTTTTAGAATGTTTGAATCGTTTTTAGAATGTTTGATCTTTTTAGAATGTTTGAATCGTTTTTAGAATGTTTGAATCGTTTTTAGAATGTTTGAATCGTTTTTAGAATGTTTGAATCGTTTTTAGAATGTTTGAATCGTTTTTAGAATGTTTGAATCTTTTTAGAATGTTTGAATCGTTTTTAGAATGTTTGAATCGTTTTTAGAATGTTTGAATCTTTTTAGAATGTTTGAATCGTTTTTAGAATTTTTTAGAATGTTTGAATCGTTTTTAGAATGTTTGAATCGTTTTTAGAATGTTTGAATCGTTTTTAGAATGTTTGATCTTTTTAGAATGTTTGAATCGTTTTTAGAATGTTTGAATCGTTTTTAGAATGTTTGAATCTTTTTAGAATGTTTGAATCGTTTTTAGAATTTTTTAGAATGTTTGAATCGTTTTTAGAATGTTTGAATCGTTTTTAGAATGTTTGAATCGTTTTTAGAATGTTTGATCTTTTTAGAATGTTTGAATCGTTTTTAGAATGTTTGAATCGTTTTTAGAATGTTTGAATCTTTTTAGAATGTTTGAATCGTTTTTAGAATTTTTTAGAATGTTTGAATCGTTTTTAGAATGTTTGAATCGTTTTTAGAATGTTTGAATCGTTTTTAGAATGTTTGAATCGTTTTTAGAATGTTTGAATCGTTTTTAGAATGTTTGAATCGTTTTTAGAATGTTTGAATCGTTTTTAGAATGTTTGAATCTTTTTAGAATGTTTGAATCGTTTTTAGAATGTTTGATCTTTTTAGAATGTTTGAATCGTTTTTAGAATGTTTGAATCGTTTTTAGAATGTTTGAATCGTTTTTAGAATGTTTGAATCGTTTTTAGAATGTTTGATCTTTTTAGAATGTTTGAATCGTTTTTAGAATGTTTGAATCGTTTTTAGAATGTTTGAATCTTTTTAGAATGTTTGAATCGTTTTTAGAATTTTTTAGAATGTTTGAATCGTTTTTAGAATGTTTGAATCGTTTTTAGAATGTTTGAATCGTTTTTAGAATTTTTTAGAATGTTTGAATCGTTTTTAGAATGTTTGAATCGTTTTTAGAATGTTTGAATCGTTTTTAGAATGTTTGAATCGTTTTTAGAATGTTTGAATCGTTTTTAGAATGTTTGAATCGTTTTTAGAATGTTTGAATCGTTTTTAGAATGTTTGAATCTTTTTAGAATGTTTGAATCGTTTTTAGAATGTTTGAATCGTTTTTAGAATGTTTGAATCGTTTTTAGAATGTTTGAATCGTTTTTAGAATGTTTGAATCGTTTTTAGAATGTTTGAATCGTTTTTAGAATGTTTGAATCGTTTTTAGAATGTTTGAATCTTTTTAGAATGTTTGAATCGTTTTTAGAATGTTTGAATCGTTTTTAGAATGTTTGAATCGTTTTTAGAATGTTTGAATCGTTTTTAGAATGTTTGAATCTTTTTAGAATGTTTGAATCGTTTTTAGAATGTTTGAATCGTTTTTAGAATGTTTGAATCTTTTTAGAATGTTTGAATCGTTTTTAGAATTTTTTAGAATGTTTGAATCGTTTTTAGAATGTTTGAATCGTTTTTAGAATGTTTGAATCGTTTTTAGAATGTTTGATCTTTTTAGAATGTTTGAATCGTTTTTAGAATGTTTGAATCGTTTTTAGAATGTTTGAATCTTTTTAGAATGTTTGAATCGTTTTTAGAATTTTTTAGAATGTTTGAATCGTTTTTAGAATGTTTGAATCGTTTTTAGAATGTTTGAATCGTTTTTAGAATGTTTGATCTTTTTAGAATGTTTGAATCGTTTTTAGAATGTTTGAATCGTTTTTAGAATGTTTGAATCGTTTTTAGAATGTTTGAATCTTTTTAGAATGTTTGAATCGTTTTTAGAATGTTTGATCTTTTTAGAATGTTTGAATCGTTTTTAGAATGTTTGATCTTTTTAGAATGTTTGAATCGTTTTTAGAATGTTTGAATCGTTTTTAGAATGTTTGAATCGTTTTTAGATTTTTTAGAATGTTTGAATCGTTTTTAGAATGTTTGAATCTTTTTAGAATGTTTGAATCGTTTTTAGAATGTTTGAATCGTTTTTAGAATGTTTGAATCGTTTTTAGAATGTTTGAATCTTTTTAGAATGTTTGAATCGTTTTTAGAATGTTTGAATCGTTTTTAGAATGTTTGAATCTTTTTAGAATGTTTGAATCGTTTTTAGAATTTTTTAGAATGTTTGAATCGTTTTTAGAATGTTTGAATCGTTTTTAGAATGTTTGAATCGTTTTTAGATTTTTTAGAATGTTTGAATCGTTTTTAGAATGTTTGATCTTTTTAGAATGTTTGAATCGTTTTTAGAATGTTTGAATCGTTTTTAGAATGTTTGAATCTTTTTAGAATGTTTGAATCGTTTTTAGAATTTTTTAGAATGTTTGAATCGTTTTTAGAATGTTTGAATCGTTTTTAGAATGTTTGAATCGTTTTTAGAATGTTTGATCTTTTTAGAATGTTTGAATCGTTTTTAGAATGTTTGAATCGTTTTTAGAATGTTTGAATCGTTTTTAGAATGTTTGATCTTTTTAGAATGTTTGAATCGTTTTTAGAATGTTTGAATCGTTTTTAGAATGTTTGAATCTTTTTAGAATGTTTGAATCGTTTTTAGAATGTTTGAATCTTTTTAGAATGTTTGAATCGTTTTTAGAATGTTTGAATCGTTTTTAGAATGTTTGAATCGTTTTTAGAATGTTTGAATCGTTTTTAGAATGTTTGATCTTTTTAGAATGTTTGAATCGTTTTTAGAATGTTTGAATCGTTTTTAGAATGTTTGAATCGTTTTTAGAATGTTTGAATCGTTTTTAGAATGTTTGAATCTTTTTAGAATGTTTGAATCGTTTTTAGAATGTTTGAATCGTTTTTAGAATGTTTGAATCTTTTTAGAATGTTTGAATCGTTTTTAGAATGTTTGAATCGTTTTTAGAATGTTTGAATCTTTTTAGAATGTTTGAATCGTTTTTAGAATTTTTTAGAATGTTTGAATCGTTTTTAGAATGTTTGAATCGTTTTTAGAATGTTTGAATCGTTTTTAGAATGTTTGATCTTTTTAGAATGTTTGAATCGTTTTTAGAATGTTTGAATCGTTTTTAGAATGTTTGAATCTTTTTAGAATGTTTGAATCGTTTTAGAATTTTTTAGAATGTTTGAATCGTTTTTAGAATGTTTGAATCGTTTTTAGAATGTTTGAATCGTTTTTAGAATGTTTGAATCTTTTTAGAATGTTTGAATCGTTTTTAGAATGTTTGAATCGTTTTTAGAATGTTTGAATCGTTTTTAGAATGTTTGAATCTTTTTAGAATGTTTGAATCGTTTTTAGAATGTTTGAATCGTTTTTAGAATGTTTGAATCGTTTTTAGAATGTTTGATCTTTTTAGAATGTTTGAATCGTTTTTAGAATGTTTGAATCGTTTTTAGAATGTTTGAATCGTTTTTAGATTTTTTTAGAATGTTTGAATCGTTTTTAGAATGTTTGATCTTTTTAGAATGTTTGAATCGTTTTTAGAATGTTTGAATCGTTTTTAGAATGTTTGAATCGTTTTTAGAATGTTTGAATCTTTTTAGAATGTTTGAATCGTTTTTAGAATGTTTGAATCGTTTTTAGAATGTTTGAATCTTTTTAGAATGTTTGAATCGTTTTTAGAATTTTTTAGAATGTTTGAATCGTTTTTAGAATGTTTGAATCGTTTTTAGAATGTTTGAATCGTTTTTAGATTTTTTTAGAATGGTTGAATCGTTTTTAGAATGTTTGAATCTTTTTAGAATGTTTGAATCGTTTTTAGAATGTTTGAATCGTTTTTAGAATGTTTGAATCTTTTTAGAATGTTTGAATCGTTTTTAGAATTTTTTAGAATGTTTGAATCGTTTTTAGAATGTTTGAATCGTTTTTAGAATGTTTGAATCGTTTTTAGAATGTTTGAATCTTTTTAGAATGTTTGAATCGTTTTTAGAATGTTTGAATCGTTTTTAGAATGTTTGAATCTTTTTAGAATGTTTGAATCGTTTTTAGAATGTTTGATCTTTTTAGAATGTTTGAATCGTTTTTAGAATTTTTTAGAATGTTTGAATCGTTTTTAGAATGTTTGAATCGTTTTTAGAATGTTTGAATCGTTTTTAGAATGTTTGAATCGTTTTTAGAATGTTTGATCTTTTTAGAATGTTTGAATCGTTTTTAGAATGTTTGAATCGTTTTTAGAATGTTTGATCGTTTTTAGAATGTTTGAATCGTTTTTAGAATGTTTGAATCGTTTTTAGAATGTTTGAATCGTTTTTAGAATGTTTGAATCGTTTTTAGAATGTTTGAATCTTTTTTAGAATGTTTGAATCGTTTTTAGAATGTTTGAATCTTTTTAGAATGTTTGAATCGTTTTTAGAATTTTTTAGAATGTTTGAATCGTTTTTAGAATGTTTGAATCGTTTTTAGAATGTTTGAATCGTTTTAGAATGTTAATGTTTGAATCGTTTTTAGAATGTTTGAATCGTTTTTAGAATGTTTGAATCTTTTTAGAATGTTTGAATCGTTTTAGAATTTTTAGAATGTTTGAATCGTTTTTAGAATGTTTGATCTTTTTAGAATGTTTGAATCGTTTTTAGAATGTTTGAATCGTTTTTAGAATGTTTGAATCGTTTTTAGATTTTTTAGAATGTTTGAATCGTTTTTAGAATGTTTGATCTTTTTAGAATGTTTGAATCGTTTTTAGAATGTTTGAATCGTTTTTAGAATGTTTGAATCTTTTTAGAATGTTTGAATCGTTTTTAGAATTTTTTAGAATGTTTGAATCGTTTTTAGAATGTTTGAATCGTTTTTAGAATGTTTTGAATCGTTTTTAGAATGTTTGAATCTTTTTAGAATGTTTGAATCGTTTTTAGAATGTTTGAATCGTTTTTAGAATGTTTGAATCTTTTTAGAATGTTTGAATCGTTTTTAGAATGTTTGATCTTTTTAGAATGTTTGAATCGTTTTTAGAATTTTTTAGAATGTTTGAATCGTTTTTAGAATGTTTGAATCGTTTTTAGAATGTTTGAATCGTTTTTAGAATGTTTGAATCGTTTTTAGAATGTTTGATCTTTTTAGAATGTTTGAATCGTTTTTAGAATGTTTGAATCGTTTTTAGAATGTTTGATCTTTTTAGAATGTTTGAATCGTTTTTAGAATGTTTGAATCGTTTTTAGAATGTGTTTGAATCGTTTTTAGAATGTTTGAATCGTTTTTAGAATGTTTGAATCTTTTTTAGAATGTTTGAATCGTTTTTAGAATGTTTGAATCTTTTTAGAATGTTTGAATCGTTTTTAGAATTTTTTAGAATGTTTGAATCGTTTTTAGAATGTTTGAATCGTTTTTAGAATGTTTGAATCTTTTTAGAATGTTTGAATCGTTTTTAGAATGTTTGAATCGTTTTAGAATGTTTGAATCTTTTTAGAATGTTTGAATCGTTTTTAGAATTTTTTAGAATGTTTGAATCGTTTTTAGAATGTTTGAATCTTTTTAGAATGTTTGAATCGTTTTAGAATTTTTTAGAATGTTTGAATCGTTTTTAGAATGTTTGAATCGTTTTTAGAATGTTTGATCTTTTTAGAATGTTTGAATCGTTTTTAGAATGTTTGAATCGTTTTTAGAATGTTTGAATCGTTTTTAGAATGTTTGAATCGTTTTTAGAATGTTTGATCTTTTTAGAATGTTTGAATCGTTTTTAGAATGTTTGAATCTTTTTAGAATGTTTGAATCGTTTTTAGAATGTTTGAATCGTTTTTAGAATGTTTGAATCGTTTTTAGAATGTTTGATCTTTTTAGAATGTTTGAATCGTTTTTAGAATGTTTGAATCGTTTTTAGAATGTTTGAATCGTTTTTAGAATGTTTGAATCGTTTTTAGAATGTTTGAATCGTTTTTAGAATGTTTGAATCGTTTTTAGAATGTTTTGAATCGTTTTTAGAATGTTTGAATCGTTTTTAGAATGTTTGAATCGTTTTTAGAATGTTTGATCGTTTTTAGAATGTTTGAATCGTTTTTAGAATGTTTGAATCTTTTTAGAATGTTTGAATCGTTTTAGAATGTTTGAATCGTTTTTAGAATGTTTGAATCTTTTTAGAATGTTTGAATCGTTTTTAGAATGTTTGAATTCGTTTTTAGAATGTTTGAATCTTTTTAGAATGTTTGAATCGTTTTTAGAATGTTTGAATCGTTTTTAGAATGTTTGAATCGTTTTTAGAATGTGTTTGAATCGTTTTTAGAATGTTTGAATCGTTTTTAGAATGTTTGAATCGTTTTTAGAATGTTTGAATCTTTTTAGAATGTTTGAATCGTTTTTAGAATGTTTGATCTTTTTAGAATGTTTGAATCTTTTTAGAATGTTTGAATCGTTTTTAGAATGTTTGAATCTTTTTAGAATGTTTGAATCGTTTTTAGAATTTTTTAGAATGTTTGAATCGTTTTTAGAATGTTTGAATCGTTTTTAGAATTTTTTAGAATGTTTGAATCGTTTTTAGAATGTTTGAATCGTTTTTAGAATGTTTGAATCGTTTTTAGAATGTTTGAATCGTTTTTAGAATGTTTGAATCGTTTTTAGAATGTTTGAATCGTTTTTAGAATGTTTGAATCGTTTTTAGAATGTTTGATCTTTTTAGAATGTTTGAATCGTTTTTAGAATGTTTGAATCTTTTTAGAATGTTTGAATCGTTTTAGAATTTTTAGAATGTTTGAATCGTTTTTAGAATGTTTGAATCGTTTTTAGAATTTTTTAGAATGTTTGAATCGTTTTTAGAATGTTTGAATCGTTTTTAGAATGTTTGAATCGTTTTTAGAATGTTTGAATCGTTTTTAGAATGTTTGAATCGTTTTTAGAATGTTTGAATCGTTTTTAGAATGTTTGAATCGTTTTTAGAATGTTTGAATCGTTTTTAGAATGTTTGAATCGTTTTTAGAATGTTTGATCTTTTTAGAATGTTTGAATCGTTTTTAGAATTTTTTAGAATGTTTGATCTTTTTAGAATGTTTGAATCGTTTTTAGAATGTTTGAATCTTTTTAGAATGTTTGAATCGTTTTAGAATTTTTTAGAATGTTTGAATCGTTTTTAGAATGTTTGAATCGTTTTTAGAATGTTTGAATCGTTTTTAGAATGTTTGAATCTTTTTAGAATGTTTGAATCGTTTTTAGAATGTTTGAATCGTTTTTAGAATGTTTGAATCGTTTTTAGAATGTTTGAATCGTTTTTAGAATTTTTTAGAATGTTTGAATCGTTTTTAGAATGTTTGAATCGTTTTTAGAATGTTTGAATCTTTTTAGAATGTTTGAATCGTTTTTAGAATTTTTTAGAATGTTTGATCTTTTTAGAATGTTTGAATCGTTTTTAGAATGTTTGAATCGTTTTTAGAATGTTTGAATCGTTTTAGAATGTTTGAATCTTTTTAGAATGTTTGAATCGTTTTTAGAATGTTTGAATCGTTTTTAGAATGTTTGAATCTTTTTAGAATGTTTGAATCGTTTTTAGAATGTTTGAATCGTTTTTAGAATGTTTGAATCGTTTTTAGAATGTTTGAATCTTTTTAGAATGTTTGAATCGTTTTTAGAATTTTTTAGAATGTTTGAATCGTTTTTAGAATGTTTGAATCGTTTTTAGAATGTTTGAATCGTTTTTAGAATGTTTGATCTTTTTAGAATGTTTGAATCGTTTTTAGAATGTTTGAATCGTTTTTAGAATGTTTGAATCTTTTTAGAATGTTTGAATCGTTTTTAGAATTTTTTAGAATGTTTGAATCGTTTTTAGAATGTTTGAATCGTTTTTAGAATGTTTGAATCTTTTTAGAATGTTTGAATCGTTTTTAGAATGTTTGATCTTTTTAGAATGTTTGAATCGTTTTTAGAATGTTTGAATCTTTTTAGAATGTTTGAATCGTTTTTAGAATGTTTGATCTTTTTAGAATGTTTGAATCGTTTTTAGAATGTTTGAATCGTTTTTAGAATGTTTGAATCGTTTTTAGAATGTTTGAATCGTTTTTAGAATGTTTGATCTTTTTAGAATGTTTGAATCGTTTTTAGAATGTTTGAATCGTTTTTAGAATGTTTGAATCTTTTTAGAATGTTTGAATCGTTTTTAGAATTTTTAGAATGTTTGAATCGTTTTTAGAATGTTTGAATCGTTTTTAGAATGTTTGAATCGTTTTTAGAATTTTTTAGAATGTTTGATCTTTTTAGAATGTTTGAATCGTTTTTAGAATGTTTGAATCGTTTTTAGAATGTTTGAATCGTTTTTAGAATGTTTGAATCGTTTTTAGAATGTTTGAATCGTTTTTAGAATGTTTGAATCGTTTTTAGAATGTTTGAATCTTTTTAGAATGTTTGAATCGTTTTTAGAATGTTTGAATCGTTTTTAGAATGTTTGAATCGTTTTTAGAATGTTTGAATCGTTTTAGAATGTTTGAATCTTTTTAGAATGTTTGAATCGTTTTTAGAATGTTTGAATCGTTTTTAGAATGTTTGATCTTTTTAGAATGTTTGAATCGTTTTTAGAATGTTTGAATCTTTTTAGAATGTTTGAATCGTTTTTAGAATGTTTGAATCGTTTTTAGAATGTTTGAATCTTTTTAGAATGTTTGAATCGTTTTTAGAATGTTTGAATCGTTTTTAGAATGTTTGAATCTTTTTAGAATGTTTGAATCGTTTTTAGAATTTTTTAGAATGTTTGAATCGTTTTTAGAATGTTTGAATCGTTTTTAGAATGTTTGAATCGTTTTTAGAATGTTTGAATCTTTTTAGAATGTTTGAATCGTTTTTAGAATGTTTGAATCGTTTTTAGAATGTTTGAATCTTTTTAGAATGTTTGAATCGTTTTTAGAATTTTTTAGAATGTTTGAATCGTTTTTAGAATGTTTGAATCGTTTTTAGAATGTTTGAATCGTTTTTAGAATGTTTGATCTTTTTAGAATGTTTGAATCGTTTTTAGAATGTTTGAATCGTTTTTAGAATGTTTGAATCGTTTTTAGAATGTTTGAATCTTTTTAGAATGTTTGAATCGTTTTTAGAATGTTTGATCTTTTTAGAATGTTTGAATCGTTTTTAGAATGTTTGAATCGTTTTTAGAATGTTTGAATCGTTTTTAGAATGTTTGAATCTTTTTAGAATGTTTGAATCGTTTTTAGAATGTTTGAATCGTTTTTAGAATGTTTGAATCTTTTTAGAATGTTTGAATCGTTTTTAGAATTTTTTAGAATGTTTGAATCGTTTTTAGAATGTTTGAATCGTTTTTAGAATGTTTGAATCGTTTTTAGAATGTTTGAATCTTTTTAGAATGTTTGAATCGTTTTTAGAATGTTTGAATCGTTTTTAGAATGTTTGAATCGTTTTTAGAATGTTTGAATCGTTTTTAGAATGTTTGAATCTTTTTAGAATGTTTGAATCGTTTTTAGAATGTTTGAATCTTTTTAGAATGTTTGAATCGTTTTTAGAATTTTTTAGAATGTTTGAATCGTTTTTAGAATGTTTGAATCGTTTTTAGAATGTTTGAATCGTTTTTAGAATGTTTGAATCTTTTTAGAATGTTTGAATCGTTTTTAGAATGTTTGAATCGTTTTTAGAATGTTTGAATCTTTTTAGAATGTTTGAATCGTTTTTAGAATGTTTGAATCGTTTTTAGAATGTTTGAATCTTTTTAGAATGTTTGAATCGTTTTTAGAATTTTTTAGAATGTTTGAATCGTTTTTAGAATGTTTGAATCGTTTTTAGAA